>NW_005843668.1:19083-50442 GCF_000455745.1 Alligator sinensis | reverse complement strand
CCACCAAGCAGGTCATTTCCTAGGCAGTAGGTATGCTGGACATTTTTCCTCCCTAGGTGCAGCACTTTGCATTTCTCCTTGTTGAATTGCATTCTGTTGTTTTCTGCCCATTTGTCCAAGCTGTCCAGGTCTGCTTGCAGCTGTTCCCTGCCCTCCGGCATGTCCACTTTGCACAGTTTTGTGTCATCCGCAAACTTGGACAGAGTACACTTCACTCCCTCGTCCAAGTCACTGATGAAGACATTGAAGAGTATCGGTCCTAGGACCGAGCCCTGCGGGACCCCACTGCCCACACCCTTCCAGGTCGAAGCCGACCCATCCACTATGACTCTCTGGGTGCGACCCTCCAGCCAATTCACCACCCACCAGACTGTGTAGTTGTCCAAGTCGCAGCCTCTTAACTTGTTCACCAGTATGGTGTGGGATACCGTATCGAAGGCCTTCCTGAAGTCTAAGTATACGACATCCACCCCTACCCCTGCGTCCAGGCGTTTTGTAACCTGGTCATAAAAAGAGACTAGATTAGTCAGGCACGATCTGCCTGCTACGAACCCTAAGATCTTCCACTCAGGACAGTGGTGGTCATATCATCATGCAGGAGTCTCAGCATGATGACAAACTTCAGCAGGTAGCCAAGGTGTTGGAGGATGGTCCACAGAGCTTCACGATTTAAGGAACTGAATGCCTTGGTCAGGTCAATGAAGGTGAGGAACAGTTCTTGATTTTGCTCCCTACATTTTTCTTGGATCTGCCTGGCAATGAAAACCATGTCCGAAGTGCCCCAGGATGGTCAGAAGCTGCACTGGGTTTCCGGAAGTATATCCTCAACAATGGGATGAAGGCAGTTCAGGAGGATGCAGGCCAGGATCTTACCCGCAATGAACAGGAGGGAAATTCCCCTGTAGTTCCCACAGTCAGATTTGTCCCCCTTCTTGTAGATGGTCATGATGGCTGCATTCTTGAGATCCCCAGTGATGTCTTCTTTGTCCCAAAGGCAGAGGATAAGCTGAAGGAGTCATGATTTGAGCCGGAGGTCACCAGCATGGTAAACCTCTGCGGGTATACCATCTGGCCCGCAGGCTTTGTTGGTTTTCATTTGTTGGATGGCCCACTTCAGCTCTCCAATGGTTGGTGGATCGCTGAGGGAATCCACCACAGGGCGTTGAGGGATAGCTTGGAGAGTCTCCTCTGATATGGTGGACACCTGGTTTAGGAGGAGTTTGAAATGCTCCTTTCAATTCAGACGGATGGCATCATCATCCTTGAGGAGCCGGGAGCCGTCCTGTGAGCCAGGAGCCATCCTGTGATCAGAGGAGGTTTTGTTCAATGGAGCGGGTCTGTAGGTTGTCTTGGTAGCCTGGAAGAAGTTATGCATGTCATGCTGGTTGGCATAGCCCTGGATCACATGCATCTTCTCCTCCCATCAGTTGTTCTTCATGTCATGGATGCATCGCTGGACCTCAGCCTTCATCTGGTGGTACACTGCCATCTTTCACCGAGTACATGGATGGTTTTACCAGGCGATGAAGGCTACACACTTCCGCTCGAGGAGACGGCAAATCTGAGCATCTTTGGCATTGAACCAGTCCTGGTTCCGTCATGATGCGAACCCAATAGCATGGGCGCAGGCATCTTGAACAGCGGACATGAGTTGCTCCCAGTGTGCCTGGATGGAGGTGTCATCAGTGGTAGGGACTTGCTCCAGCGTACTGTACAACTGGGCCTGGAACTCGTCCCACTGTTCAGGGTCCTTCAGAGCTGCGATATTCAGCCATCTCTGGGCAGTCTTCTGAGTCTTCCAGTGTCTTGGCGCTAGGCAGATGTTCATCACCGAGCGCACACTGCTGGTGGTCCATCCGGCAGTCTTCAAATCCCTTCATGGCCCTCATGACAAGCACGTCCCTCAGGTCTCTCTACCTTGGACGACAGTGTAGTCCAAGAGGTACCAGTGCTCTGACCTTGGATGCCTCCACGCAATCTTGTGCCAGTCTTTCTGGCGGAAGACGGTGTTTGTCACAATCAGGCCATGTTGGGCGCATTTGGTCAGGAACAGGAAACCGCTGGCATTAGCCTTCCCCATGCCATTCTTGCTGATAGCTCTGCTCCAAATTTCATGGTCACGTCCAGCCCAGGCGTTGAAGTCACCCAGGAGAATGACCTTGTCATCCCTGGGGATGGAGGCAAGAGTGTTGTCAAGATCGGAGTAGAACCTTTCCTTGACTTCCTCATTGGAATCTAGAGTCAGAGCATACGTGCTGATGACAGTGGCGCGTTGGTTTCAGCTAAGGTGCAGGCAAAGGGTCATCAGCCTTTCATTGACACCTGAAGGGAAATCAGGGAGTACGTCAGCGATCTCGTTCCTAATGGCAAGTATCGTCACCTTGTTGTGGTGGAGAGGCTTGCATGTTCCAATGACTCCAAGAGTGATGCTGTCTAGAGCTCATGCTCCTGGTAGGGCCACCCATGGCAGTAAAGTTGAGGGGGAGGTTCCAGACATAGAATGATCGAAGAAATCCTCAATGGCACAGCAGACGGAGGAAGGCTCTGCCCCCAATGGCTGCTAAGGCGGAAGAAGGCTGCAAGGGAGAAGTGGCCCCAGTCGTTGTGGTTCGCCATACTACTGAACCCGGCCACCAACCGCCAAGACTGTGTGGACCCGACTGTGCACTGCAGTCCCCACATTAAACATGTCACGCACGGGCTTCCATCAGGTCCAAAAGCCCTGTGGCGATGGAGGATTGGCGACGGGAGCATGGCTGTAATACCTGAAGGCCCCCAGCCAAGAATCTGCACACAGGTGGCAGATGCACGATGGTCGTTAGGCACCTATGTCAGGACAGGGGTGTCCTTCAGCAGCTATGTCTGCGACTGAGCGGCCCTTTTTAGGATACCCTCTGCTTATCCAGATTGGGAGGAGGCTAGAAAAGGTACCCCAAAAATAGGCTGTCCTATCTCTCCTGGCTGGGAAACCGCACCCAGTGGGATCACCGTTCCTGTGGTCGAAATAAGAAAAAGCTAAACTTCGGAACCTGGAATGTGAGAACACTCAATGACAACCCAAAGAGCGATTGCCCAGAAAGACGAACTGTCATTGTGGCTCAGGAGCTAGTGAGGCACAACATTGACATCACTGCTCTCAACGAAACCTGGCTTGCCAGGGAGGGACAACTGAGGGAGGTCAGCAGAGGGTACACCTTCTTCTGGAAAGGCAAACCAGACTGCGACCCCCGTATCCACAGAGTCAGTGTTCATTGGTGGTCCCTTGAAGTTGAGGATAACATCCATCAGGCTTGATGGGTCCTCAGGTGACTGAGGTGCCCGATTCTGGATGAACATGTTATTTGGCAATGGGGGCATGTTGTTGCATGGAGGTGTGGGATTCACAGCCCAGGGTTGGTCCGTGCTTGTAGGCAACTGTGAGCATGTCTTTGTAGTGGTTCCTTTGGCCACCTTTGAGCATTGGCCAATAGAGAGCTGGGAGAAGAGAATCTGGTGAGGGAGGCAGTTCTCAGACATCCAGATGCAGTGGCTTGACCATCGGAGTTAATTTCTCAAGAGCAAGGCTTCGATGAGAAGGTCCCTAATAATTATGAAAATTATTAGAGACCGGAAAAACCTGGAGACTGAAATGACTGGATTATTTACTTCAGAAAGAAGATAACTTTGGGGACAGAGACAATGAAATGACAAAAGTAAAAAAAATGACTTATACTTCTGAGAAGACAAATCAGGAGTTTTATTCTCATCTTACGAAAAAGAGACATTAAATTAAATTGGAATTTCAAAATTGGTTAAAAAAGGAAATAAGTTTTCCATACAGTAAAAGGTAACTGTGGATGCCATTAAGGCCAAAATTTAGCAACATTCAAGAGAGTTTATGTCAAGTTTATATGGAAATCAAAGTTATCAAGTTCTAACAGTTAATATTAACACATTTTGGAATACAAAATCTCATGTTTCTAGTTTTAAGAATAAGGATTGCTATTGAGAATTAGGATGTGTTTACGGTGAACACAGGAGAGGTTTCAACATTTTTTGAAATCTTTCTTCATAGGTCCACTCATTTCTGTTGCATCACATGCCCACTTCAAGGCCTGCTTTAACCTATTTTCAGGATTTTCTGTCTAATTATCTTGGATGTTTCTATATAAATATTATAGATACAATGCCAAAGGCTTTAAAAGAGATTATTACAAACAGACCAAAAAGCCCTATCCCTTCCAAGATTGTTAGACAATAAGCTTATCAACCGAAGTTTGTTAATGCTGAAATTTTTAAAAGTAACACCCTCTACTTACTCTTGCTAATAACCAACTGAAATCCTCACAAACAGTCAGTGACTGGGGCTAGATTAGAAGAGAAAACCACAAAAGGGGAGCATAATCTTTTGCAAACAGAAAGAAGTTTATCTGCAGTGTATGTATACAGACAAGTCAGTGCCATGGTTGTAATTACTTATTCTAGATATTCATAAATAACCAGTGTGTGTGTGGGCCAGACACAATGAATAATAGATTAATGTTTTCCAGGAACAACAGAGCAGGCAAAACCACATGCTAATTTAAGTCTTTGGTGATTATAACACTTTTATAGTAGATTATGATTTCTAACAATAGCAAAAGAATAAGACTGCCAAATATGGCGATTGCCAAAATATATATTGTATTTACTCGAAACCAAAATGAGGGATTTACCCCAACCAGCATGAGCGAGGGGAGGGAAGATGGAAGCCTCATATTGTATCTGAGTACCAGACTGGGGCAGGTGGTAGCTCAGCTCTGGCTTTGGCCTCAGGCTTGGGGCTGACGCTGAGCTGTCACCTGCCTTGAAGCCAGGCTGGCTCGTTTGTTAAGGAAACAGCGTGTGCCTGGGGAGACGTGCAGGTGAGCAGAGAGTGGTAGTAGGGAACCTACAGCCTTCCCCGCTGCCCCTTACCCCCTGTGCTTGCAGTAGCAGCAGGAGTAGTTAAATTGTTGTGTGCGTGTACATGTGCATCTCTGTGTGTGTTTAAACTCTAAAGCCTGCTAGGTTCTGGCTGGCAAAAAAAAAAAAAAATCAATTGCTTGCCTTTTTGGGGTTTTTTTAAAGGAGAGAATTACCACTGTTTGAATTCCCTGATTGTAGTTGAAAATTGGTGAACAAATCTTTCTGTCTCCAGTCACAACTAGTCTTTGACCAGAGAACTGATGGGTAACACATTCAAAGAGAGAGTTAGGGAATGTCTTATGCTTGAAACTTCTTGTGGATATTGTAAATACACATTAAGTGATACCCAACAACTGCTGTGTAAGTAGTGCATACACAAAGCACGGTTACCTCATGACTAAGGTAATTTGACTTCATATCACAGCATTTTCAAAGAACTGTAATGTTTCTAAGCAAGCATGTCAAAATTTAAGTATCCAGTAATAGTGACCCCAGAATATTAGATGGGGTGGAGGTAACCAGGACAACCCAGGTAGCAAACAAGGCAGTGGGGGCTTTGGACAGACTTTGTAGGGGTCCAACAACTGTTCCAGGATAAGGATGCATCCACTTATCTTTTTTTTTAATGTGCATTTATCTGCAAAGTATAATTCTCAACAAAAAAATTCTGTTTGTGCATGCAAATCACTTTGATATGAAATAATAAAAATGAAACTTCAACCAATTTCAAGTACCGGCAAGTCCCTAACACTGGTACACTTTTCTCCCAAAATGAGACTTCATTGCAGAGTCTGATAGCAACTAGATGCAACTACTTTCCCTAAGACTTGCAGCTCATTTTTATGGATCAGCTTAGCCCTGTTTCTTTCTACCATACTCTCATTGGCAGCTAAGTATTCGGAAAGTTTAGCTGCCCTGATTAGCATTTTCTCATCTCCTCACGAGTGAAACAGCTTCAGTTTTTGCTCCGTTTTCTTTGGGCTCCTCTGACCATCTTTACTTGCAGATGGTAGCACAACACACCTGGGTCAGTGGCATATTTTAAAGCTAACCACGTAGACTGAATACTACCTGTCCAGTAATTAGATGACTGATGTTCAGGGATCCAGGTTTTTCATTTCCCATGGAAAACCAGAGTAAAATCCGGATTTCCCTCCTTATCGGAGTAAAATGTGGATCTCTCATTTTAACAGAAAAACCCACAAATTTTGCAGTTTTGCAACAAGTCCTCTGCAGGCTGGCAGAGTTCCAGCCTGCAGGGGGCTGGAGGGAGCAGGAGGAAGGCAGTCAGGCAGGGGGCACCATGTACATGTACATTCACGTGGCTCCAGGCAGCCTGGAGAGCAGCTCCCCTAGGTAAGTGCAGAGAGTGGGGGAGGGAAGAAACTGAGGCCCCTATTGGGAGGGAGGAAGACAGCTGGGCAGGGCTGGGGCTGCCACCCAGCTAGGCAATGTGTGTGGCTTGGGGCCCAGGGCTGCAGTGTGCGGCTACAGGACCCCAGTGGGGAGCTAGATGGGCCGCAGGTGGCTTGTCCAGGGGGTGGAGGGGGAGGGTGGCTCCCTGCTGTGGCGTGCACTCCTGGGGGCAGGGGGGATCTGCACCCCTCAGATCTGTGCGTGGGTTGGGGTTGGGTTCCTACCTTGCTGCCCTCCCCCGGGGCCTCTACAGCCCGGTGGGCACGACCCAGTGTGGCAGTGCAGTGTGCTGCCATGCAGGAAAGCTACTTGCAGCTGCGAGCTCCACACTGCCCTGGCAATACATCCCAACTGCATGGCAGCAGTGAGGGGCCCTCACTGCAGGGTAGCACGGCAAGCAACTTTACCGTGTGCCTGCTGTTCCCTGGTGTGCCAGGTCATACCCACTGGGCTGTGGAGGCCCTAGGGGAGGGCAGCAGATTGGGAGCTAGAGCCTATGCCCACTCCCACTCCTGCCCTGCGCACAGATCTGGGGGGTGCAGATCCCCCCCTTTACCCAAGAGTGCATGTTGTGGTGGAGAGTCATCCCCCACACCCGAGCCCACAGCAGGGGCGAGGTAGGCTCTGCTCCTCTGCAGCACACACCGCCTCCTGCCACGGGCAGGGGAGCAGGAGCTGTTGGTGCACGGTGAGGGGTACTAGCAAGGCTGCGGGGGCTATGTAGGGGGCCTTTAATTTTAATCAAGGATTTGGGACGCTTTATTAGAGAATTTGTGAGTTTTTATCAGAGAATTCACGGTTTTTTAAAAGGGAAAACAAGGATCCCCGCTGTTTCATTTTGGTCTTTATTTGTTCCTTTTTAGCCATAAATTATTTTATATATAGGAACTTAAATCATGATTTTGTGTTTTTCACAGAAGCCACAATTTGAGGTGGTTTTTTTGAAAAGCAGCATACTCCATGATTTTCAGCTGAATTGGGGGGGGGAAACGGGGAACGATGACGACACTTACTGAAAATATGCTGGCTCCTACTGGGAGCCAGCTGTTCTCACAGCCACTGACACACAGAAAGGGAGCCAAGCTGGTGGCTGCCCCCTCCAACCTCTATGGTTGACTAGCCAAAAGGACCGCCCAATCAGTGGAGAGGGGTGGAACCACATGAATGGCAGCCCCCGTGGCCAATCATCGGCGAGGGGTGGGTCTCCACCAGGGCTACAAAGCCATTTGGCAGCATGGGGGGCCTTTGCTGTGAAAAACCAAGAAAATGGTTGCGGGGACCGCATTCAGCCCATAAAATTGCCTGCCTGCTTCCTTGATTTTGGTAGGTCCCTAGTTGTATACAAAAATAAACAAGCAAGCAAGCATCAACTCTCCCAAAAATCTGGCCAATAACTTTGTTAGATGAATAGAATTAAAAAAAAACATTTTTAACTTTTTTTTTGAATGGACTAACCTTCAGATTTTCTGAGTGCCTGAGAGTCTTTGTCATGTCACCAATGTTCTCAACTGATGGCACTGCCTGTACCTTGGTACCATCCCCTGACTCCAGGCCAGAAAGCAATGCTTGTGCACAACTGCAATGGGGCTCCTTGACTTTCTGACCAGATATCAAGTAAGTCTTCAACCCTAAGGAAAAAATGGTACAATTAGAACAGTAGAAAGCCACTTAATGATCACCTTTGTGTTTCTTACATATGAAATATAGAAAATAGATATTCTAGATGAATATCACAATTCAGAAATATATAAAAAATAGCTAACTTCAGTTGAACACAAAACTGAAGAACATGGATATCATTAACATTAAGAAGTTACCAATTAGAATTTTCTATTGTATTTGGAAATGGAATATGCATTGTTTAGGATTGCTCAACAACCACTGTGCAGTTTATGGAAAACTGCACATTCCTTATTCTACCCTCCTGTGAATGGGATTGGAGTAATGAACTTCAACATTCTAATCTCACTTTGGACATTCATACCCTCACTGGTCCTTAGCATGTTTATACCCTGATTTTTAAGTTGCTGACAAGTAGCAGTTCCACTGATATTTACATCTCCCAAGGATATATTACACGCTGACCTAAAAATCAGATTATTGATCTTAATCTCCCTTTCTGCATCTATGCAGCAGAGACAATTTGTACATTGCATACCCATAGACCAGGGGCGGGCAAAATCCGGCCCACAGGCCAAATCCAGCCTGTCAGGCCATTCTATCCAGCCCGCAGGTCCCCTAAAAAATTTAGTAAATTAATATTTATTTGCTCTTGGCTGCCTGTCAAAGATGAAAGGAGACAGGGGCAGTAGGGCCCAGAGGGAGCCAGCAGGACAAAGCAGCCCAGCCCCACCCCACCTCCAGCCATTTCCCTTCCCTCACACTGCTCCAGCACTATGTGGCTCCCAATCGCATCAATGCACCACGGGAGCACAGGGCTATGCCAGTACTGGAGGGGGGGGGGGGGGAGGGCCAGGATTGTAGGGAGGGGCAGCATGTGTGAGAGAGAGAGAGAGAGAGAGAGAGAGTGAGTGTGAGAGAGTGTGAGAGTAGGGAGGGGCAGAGAGAGAGAGAGAGAGAGTGTGTGTGTGTGTGTGTGTGTGTGTGGAGGCACAGAGTATGTGTTGGTTTGTAGGGTGAGATCCACACCCCCCCCACTGCCATAGATGCACACCCTCACACCCTCCCCACACACACAACCCCCCACAAACCCCATCCCCACCCAAATTCCCCAGCCACACATCCTCAGCCCCCCACAAACCTCTACCCCCCCACAATATACAAGAGTGAGACGTAATTTTAAGCTATTATATACGATCACCTCTGCATTCACTATACAAACACATGTAAACAAAGACAAAAATATTTTTTAAAACCAATTAATGAATGTTGTAGATGTTCACTTTTTAGAATATAATTTGGTATTTTTCTGATTCTGAGACGGCAAACCCCCTTGCTGAAAGGAGTACTTCAGTGGGCAAGGGGAGGGATTAAGGGAAGGGACTTCCAGTCATAAGATGGCAACCAGGGGGCAGGGCACCTGTGAAGGGGCAGGGCTACCCATGAGGTCCTCGACAGCTTGCCAAAACTTGGTAAGAGGCCCTCCGCCCAAAATAATTGCCCACCCCTGCCACAGACATATCATAAGGGTTAGTTTATTCTATTATTGCTCTGAAAAGGTGAAGTGATAAATAAATGCTAGAAATTTTAGAGAGGCATAGTTGAATTATAATTAAAGAAGTGTAACACTAGTAAATAATAAATATTATATGTATATTTTTGCAATCATAAAATGATTTGAGACATAGTGGGATACAAGATCAAACATAAAATCTGGCAAATCCTAGCTAGGCATTGTGAAAAATTAACCAAATCTCAAGCATCCTTTCAGAAAAAAGGAGACCTGAAGACCTAAGTGGTTTATCCTATTCTTAATGTTGCTTATTTTCTCAATATAAAAGTTATGACATTCAAGAACATTCTCTAGGCATGAAGACAGAGACAGATGCAAAAGCACTGGAAGTTTACTCTTTGCTGTGACACTTATTTCCAGTGGCTTTCCTTCTCCTTTTTTATAGCAGTATTTTACAATGTAATACATGATAATGTATTATATTTTGTTGTATTGGTGTCTGTTTTGCTGTGTAGCCTCAGAGCTCTTTAACAATATTTTTGTATGTGTGTTTGGTAAACACAATTATCTTCACTTTGACTTCTGGGCCACAGGGGGCCTTGCATTATGGTAATTGGAAATTTGTTTAGAAAAGCAGTTTCCACATTCTCCACAACCTTTAACCACAGTGGATTGTGGCTTCTCCATCCTTCAAACTTCCTATACGTGGCAAACCATACTAACCAAAAGCAGGTTTTTGCATTTTGCATTAAGAAATTCTCACACACGGCTCTGTCCCACGTTTTAGTTCTAGTTTGTTAAAATAACTAATTATTGGCACCAAAAAGGAAACTCTAGTTATAAAAAGCACATCTTACTACCTCTTTTATTCCTTCAACCCCTGCCACACACAGTAAACAAGAGCATAACTCAAAATATTTCATACCAAGAACAGACACACTAATACCCCCATTCTGAAAATATATACATAGATATTTTTGTTATTATTATTACTATTATTAATAATAGTAATATAAGCAGAGGTGCTCATGTATTAAAATTAAGCACATTTCAAGGATCAAAGCTTAAGAAATTAAAATGGGAACAATTCTTGTCATTTAAAAAAAAAAATTAACAAAAATGCTTTTAAATTTTGAATCTTTGTAACACTTTCCTAAATAACCTTTTCCATTTACCTATTTTTTTGTTTTTATTTGCTATTATATCTCTGCTATCCTGACAAAATTATATTTCCTTTACTACAGTTTGTTGTGATTATATTTGAAAATGCAGCAAGGTAGCTTCTGTGGTCAGTCTAATGAAAGATTTTTTTTAAATAAAAGAGGACAACATTGTTCAATAATCCTCTGAAATTGGTTTATTATTTCTGATAACTGATTGTTAAATTGTTGTAAATCTGCCAAGTTCATCATTTTCCCCTTTCATTTACTGTTTTAATAGGTTACTCATAAAATACATTTTATCAATAATATTTTGTCTGGGTCAAAAACAGATAGGTTACCTAGAAAAAATATATATATCAGACCACAACAGAGCAGGCTAGGTATTGCAGCAGTATTTCAGTCAATCTGCTAACAACAGAGGGCAGACTGTTTTAGGTAGAAGACAGATAGTATTTGGTGAAGTATTTGTATACCTTGCTGCAAAACAATACGAGTCCAAAAATCACAGTAAAGAGAACTGTATGAAATACATTCTCACATTTATAAGGGAAACCATAGTTTTTGCTCACTTTAAATAAAAAGTGCTTTAATTTGTTTTGTTCATTTCCTCTCCAACAGATTTATTCTAATTCAGTGCTTAAAACACCACCCTTTGAATTCTACTTTTCAGTGAGAAACTACATTGCCAGACTTTATCCTGCAGCTTACTTCATCTCTTTACTGTGAAAGTGAAATCACTTCAATGAGACCTCTCTGGGGCATCAACTTTTTGTGAATTTGCTAATCCCACCAGCAGAGATCCTGTATCTGAATGAAAAATACCCTTAATTTATATACTAAGTTATACTCTGATTATAAAATAACCTCCAATAATTAGATGTTATATATGGAAAATTTATAAATCTACTATAATTTTCCAGGTATAAAATCTAATTGTTAGATGTTTGCCTTATATTTGTGCTCCTCCGACTGCTACAGCAGGGAAAATTAATATGGAGGGTCAGGTAGTCCTTTGCTTTCTGCTTCTGCATAACTTTTTCCCTTAGCAGCCCCTTTCTTCTCTCATTACTCTCAGCCTCCCCCTCCACCCTCCCTAAAAGAAACAAAAAAGGATCTGTGTGTTAATTAGCTCCCACTTATGACTGGAACTGAGTGTTTTTTGCCACAAGTCCTGGGATGCTCCAAAAATGTATACACAGATGAGGCACAGGGCAACCTGGTCTGGCTGTACTTCATGGAGAGCGGGGCCACACTTATCATATGTGCCAGGCTAAGGGAGGGGCCAACACAGGGAGCCTTGGCATGCAATGTTGTAGCTTACCATGACATAGAAGAGTTGGCAGTGAAAAGGACTGTGCTTAATGGGCACAACTGTATATCTTATTCAGATAGGCTACACTAACCTATTCTGTGGTAGGTTCCAATCAGCATTTCTGGCACTAGGGGAGGGTGTCAGAGCTTGTTCCAGCTTCTCCAAGTGTTGGCTTGGTAGTGGAGCACCTCCGGGCCTGGTGTTAATTCCCTCTTGGGAGAGCAATTGCCCTTATTTATTTATTTTTTAAGGCGTGCACACACACACACACACACACACACACACACACACACACACACACACACACACACACAGTTTCCAGCAGCATGTTTACCCAAAGTGGGCCATATCTTCTATAGTCATGCTCAGTGTTGGCTGCATTTAATCAACTTCATAGTTGGTTTCCTTGCTGAGCACATGGTGCTTTTGGCAGCAGTTTAATGATAGACAATGTATTTAGTGATATGTCTTCATATGTGAAAGTAAGACAAGAGGCTTTTTCTCCCATGACAATGGTGGGGGGGGGGAGGGGTTCATCTTGTATTTGACTAAATATGGTAGTAGCAACTGAGAGGAATCCTGAGGATAACGACCAGAGTTGAACTGTGTTTTAATTCAATAACCACTGAAGTTCAGAAACACTGAAAAATGAAGAGTTGCTATGTGTTGTTCTTCAGTCATCATCATTATCAACATTGTGCATGCTTGCGTGCACACACACATACACTCCCCACTACCTCCACACACATGTGTATCTTATATACATGTCTCAAAGTAGGGCAGGGTGGTTTCTTAGAGACTAATTGCTTCAGAGATGTGTGAGCTTGTGCAGGAAACTCAGATGCTATGAATGGACTTGCAGAAAAGAACTGAAATACAAAGGAAAGAGACAGAGGCAGGGGGCATTAATGAGAGAGGCAAAAAGTGGGTTGAATCGTCATCACTGTTGTATCAGCCATCCCTCAATACAAGGATGACAGTCTTCCAGTACATAGGGAACTCATTCATAAATCCATAAATGATAAGGAAGCTGATCCAAAATCTGCATATTTGACTGTAGACGTGGCAAATACTTCTGAGAAGAATGACTAGATCCCAGTGATGTTGGGCCACAGCTCTTTCTTTATGTCTCTCTTGTCTATCTGTCTCTATAGTGAAGAGAGTTTGCTTGAAAAAGATGGATGCCTTCTCATACATCAGTGCCACAGGATGATTCAGTACTTGAATCTCCCTTCTACTGATATTAATACCACATTTCTACAGAGTGGCTTTCAAGGTATCCTTGAATCTCTCCTTTTGCCTACCTCTGGAGCAGTAACCACTGCTGAGTTGCAAGTATAGGACCTGTTTCAGGAGTCAGGTGTCAGTCATACTTAGTACATGTCCTTTCCAATGGAGTTGGTGCTGTATAAACATGGCTTTAATGTTGGTTGTGTTTGTCTGAGCCAGAATGCTGGCATTCTTCTGTCCTTCCAATTGATATGGAGAATTTTCTGAAGATATCACAGATGTCTTTACATAGAACTGTGCAAGAACTGCTGAAGACTACAATGAAATGGCCTCCCATGGGGTAAGATGCTAGCACCGGCCCTTTCTAACATATATAACAAAGACCAACCCACACAGAGCAATACGAGGAGGTTCATATATGCTGATGATCTATGCAACACATCGCAAGAGAAGGACTTTGCCACTGTCAAAAACAGACGGACATGAGCGCTAAACAACCTCTCAGATTACTACAATAACCAGCTTTGTGCCAAACCAACCAAGACACAAGTCATAGCTTTTCCCCTACACCAAAGAGAATCCAAGTGGAAATTAAACACGATCTAGGATGCAATCCCACTAATTAATCACAAGGCCTGTGCAAGTCGGCAGCGATTCAATCGGGCTTTGGATCTGGCCGCTTCGGATGGCAGTGATCCGATCCGGAGCTCTGGACTGGGTTTCCACCTTGATCCGGCCAAAGCAGCTCCAAAGCTTCGGAGCCTCCTTGGAGATCCAGCCATAGGGTATAATGGGGAATCAATGAAATATCTATAACGTTGTTGTTTTTTGTCTGATTTGGATGAATCTTACAGGGATGGTAGCCTCTGCGGAGAGCATGAAACCTGCCAAGTTTCAAGAAGATCGGTGCAGGGGTCTGGGGGGAACTGTACCCCAAATTCTTGAAAGCCAAACCCCTGTCACGGCTGTGTTACAACACAGGGGGGTCAAAACTTTAGGGGTGGTGGCTCTTACTGAGGCCACAAGGCCTGCCAAGTTTCAAGGAGATAGGTGCAGGGGTTTGGGGGGAACTGCACCTCAAGCTGCAGACAAGTAAAACTCGTGCCATGGGTGACACTGCGTGTGTTAAGGTGCAGTGGGGTGACAGCTGCAGGGATGGTGGCCCCTGCTGTGACACCTGCCAGCTGTCGAGGAGATCAGTGCAGCGGGGTTCTGGGGCCCTGCACCCCTAGCTTCTGACAGACCAAACCCATGCCAAGACTGTGTCTGTCTTGAGCCAGTTGATCATGGGTATTGATTCTTTCTTCTCCTTAGCCTGGTTTTGTAGGTGCTAATTGATGCTCATTAAGTTATTATGTACTAGCTAGGTCCTGTGTATTGAGCTGGTCCCTGAGTCCCTGGTCCCTGAGTGAATCATGATTGATTGATTTGTAACTGGAAACACAGCAGCTTAGCAGCCAGGCCTGCAGTACCATCTCCCCTCCCCACCCCAAGACAGACATAGTCAGTCCCACAAGCACCCATGGCACCAGTTTTGCTTGTCCGCAGGTTGAGGGGCAGTTCCCCCCAAACCCCTGCACCGATCTTCTTGAAACTTGGCAGGCATTGTGCCCTCAGCAAGAGTCACCACTCCTGCAGTTTTCACCCTGCTACGTTGTAATGCCTAGACGTGACATGAGTTTTGCTTTCAAGAATTCGGGGTGTCATTTCCCCCAAACCCCTGCATCAATCTTCTTGAAACTTGGCAGGCTTCATCCACCCTGCACAGTCTAGCATCCCTGAAAATTTCATCCAAATTGGACAAAAAACAACATTACAGATATTTTATTGTTTTCCCATTATACCCTATGGCCGGATCTCTGGGGCGGCTCTGAAGCTCTTCGGAAGCTCCAAACCACTTCAGGAAGCCTAACGAGGCCAGTGCTTTGACCCGGGTGTGCTGCTTCAGACCCCAAAGCTTCTCTGGATCCGAAGCCTCCCACAGCCCTATTAATCACCCAAACCCTGTGTACTTGGGGGTTACACATTGGACCCAAACACTTAGCTTAGAGGCATGTGTAGAGAAGATGAAAGGGAAAGTTAGCACCTTCACCAACATACTTTGAAAGTTAGTCACCTTCAAGTGGAAAGTCTAGCTACGAACCACTGTTACTGCCTTGTGTTACTCCACAGCAGTATATATGCTCTGGCTGTTCCCACACAGGTGCATACACTGCTGCAAGCCTGATGGGTGGGGGACTTGCCCAGGGGCAACAGCAGCTGGTGTTTCCCTGGTGCAGGCAGCATCCCCTCCGGCAGCCAGTGCCCAGTAGGGCTGTGCAATGCTTCGGTCCCTGATTCAATTCGGCGGAAATTTGGCCCGATTCAGTGGCCGACTCTCCAAATCAAATCAAGAGACCCTTTAATCTCTCTGAATCGAACTGGAGAGATTTGGAAAGATATAGCGATTTGGACATAAATACTTTTTCTACATTTCTCAAGGTACCAGGCAGCTCGTGAATGCTGCAATGCTGGGGCACATGGAGCATCCCACAGGAGTGCAGGAGGCTCCCCACAGTGTGCTCAGCAGCAGACCCAGAAGTGGACCAGAAGCACTTCTGTTCCACTTCCAGGTTCGCCAGGGAGCGCATGGGGGGGGGCCCCCGGGCTCCCCCCCTCAGCTCAGCAACTTGTGCCTCCTGTGTCTGGCGGGGCACCCAGGGTCCCTCCGTGGCCAATCGCTGAGCCGGGGGGATATGGGGGGACCCCCCAGTGCACTCCCCGGAGGATCTGGAAGTGGACCGGAAGTAATTCTGGTCCACTTCCAGGTTCATCGCTGAGCATATGGGGGGCCTCCTCGCACTCCTGTAGAACATTCCATCTGCTCCAGCATCACAGCATTCACAAGCCGTGCCTGGTACCTTGAGATATGTAGAAAAAACATTTAAAGCTGTGTCTATGGCCGAATCGCTGATTCTCTGAATCAGTACTGAATCTTCAGATTTGGATTCAGTCAAATTGAATTGGGGACAGTGATCCGAATCAACAAATTGAATCACTGTCCCCAATTTGGGCTGAATCCGAATTGAATACGGCTCATTTTGCACATGCCTAGTGTCCAGGAAAAGCAAGGCTGGCATGTGGTCCTGGCCCTACTGCAGGCAGCTCCGGCTCTGTGCCCATGTGGATTCAGGGTGAGCAGCAGCCCTAGGCCCAGGCCAGGGGAGAGAGGGGTGCTGAGTGGTGGAGCCTGAGCCAGAAGCTCCTGGCTGCTGGAGGCGGTGAAGGACCTCCTCCCAGGCCCATGACGGGGGTGGGGAATGCAGTGGGCAGCACAAAGGTGACTGCCAGGGCCAGAACAGTGTCCAGCACTTGGTGGCCATCCTCCATGGCCAGTGCTGCCCTAGCCAGGATCGCAATCTACTCCTGTAGTGCCTCCATCTGTTCACACCGTAGGGTCAGGAGCTGTGCCCGGAGCTCCTGGTTCGCCCAGTCTCATGCATCCTTACAGGCAACATCTTCTACCCACTAGACCCAGGTCTGCCAGACGGTTCTCTGATGCCATCACCAGTTGGTCCAGGAGGATGGTGAAGTCCTGGGTCCACCTCTGGTGAAGCTGGCCCATTTGCAGGCCCCCAGCTGTGGTCAGCAGCAAACCTGAGGCCACATCCCAGCTGCCAGGTGTGGCCTCTCCCCCGCATGCAGCTGCAGGACCTGCAGAGCCGTAAGAAAGAAGCTGTTCGTGAGAGTTTGAAACATTTCTCAGATAAGATGCTCTGAACCAGGGGCTATGAGACTGCCCAGCCTCAGATCAGAGGTCAGGTATGCATGGGTACCCGGTAACCATGGTAAGTTGGCTGGGCAGGCCCAGGACGCTGCCTCCCAAGACCCCTGTCCCCGGTTGCTTCCCAGGAGCAAGTGGGCCACTGGGTGCTAGCTGCAGGCAGCCTGCCTCACCCCACCTTGGTCCCAGGCTGGGATAGGCCAAGGTCCTGCCAGCACCTGCTGCGGTGGCTCCAGAACCCATTCCCTTCCCCCTCCTCCTGCAAGCCAGACACTCTCCTGTGCTGCTGCCCAGCTGACACCTGGGCTCAGAGTGCCCAGACAACTAGGATGAGGAGCTGCCCGTGCCCCTGCCCTCCCTGCAAGGGGCCTCTCTGCACAAGCACCCCAGGGCCAGCCCCCTCCGCACCAGCACTGTGCCTCAAGTGTGCCTCTGCTGCACGCATTGTGGGCAGTATGTGAGGAGCTGTTTGCATGGAGTGAGAGGTGCCTGACCCACTACACCCTACTGTTGCTGATTGCCATGGTACCTGAAACGCACCTGCGCACCTGGCATGGGAGCCTGAGCTTTGATGGCATGGGGGACAAGCCCAGGCTGCCCTGCAACCTCCGCCACTGCCCGGAGGGCTACCTTTGGATGCGCTACATGTTCCCGACCCCTGCAAATGAGAAGGACATCACCTCCAGCACTGACCTGGTCCTCGGCATATGAGAGGCTGGTGCTTGCTTAGCTGCAGGAGCATGGGCTGCTCAATAAAGTTTAGCACAGACTCCTGTTTCCCTGTGTGCTGTGGGGGGAGAACCCGGGTACAGGGGAATGTTGGCAGGCCAGGCAGGGAGGGGAACAGGGGCAGGGACGGGGGGCAAGGGCAAGGAGGGCTCTCCCCCACTGCAGGGCTTACCACGTGGCTAGGGCTAGTGTGGCTGGTGGCTCCGCTCGGTCCTGGCTTGCAGTGGTGGTGTGCGGCTCCAGGTGGTGTCCTCAGACAACAAAGTGCAGCATATGGGTGCTTAGCTGGGGGGCCCCGCTGGGAAGGAGCTGGCACTGCTGGTGGTGACATGGCCTGCTACATAATTCATGGCTGGGGCTGTGGAGCTGTCAGGGCAGGTACTGGTCCAGGTTCCCCATGTTGCTGGTGGAGGTTGCAGCTGGGGAGCTTGGCAGGACAACCTGCTGCAGGCCAAAGGGGCCCTCCCCCTCAGTGACATGTCACCACAGGTGGCAGGCTAGTGTAGGGGCTCGGGCAGGCCACCCATGCTGCTGTACACAGCAGAGCTGTGGCCTGGGTCGCGGGGTGCAAGGATAGCTGTCAGTTGCTGCATAAAAGGTATGGGCTTGTGGGCACTCCCCAACCAATGATTTTGGTCAGTCACAGTGACCCACTATGCCCACAAGGCCTTGACCTTTATGTAGCACTGCTGTGCTTACTGGTCATACCCACACTTCCACATCCAGCCTGACAGTCCCTCACAGATATGGGTACTGGAGCACCCACCCTGCACAAACTGGAGCTGCACCTCCACCTCACTCCACAGTGCCACAAGGTCGCCAGTTTTCTCCATGAACCAGTTGGGGCCCCAGGTGTGGGTAAGGATGATGCCATTGGGGGTCCTGCACCAGTTCCCTGGGCCTCCAGGTGGCTGTCCCTGTGCTGTTGGGCCTGGGCAGCTGCCTACAGTGCCCAGCGCAAGGACACAGCATGGGACTGACAGCCGTGCAGCCAGGCAATGCCCCACAGCACCTGCAGGCATTGGGCAGGCTGCTGGTGGTGGGCTCCGGTGGCTAGAAGCTGCCTGAAGCTGGGCCTGGGTGCTGGCAGTCCTGGCAGGAACCTACAGCACCCTGCAGGCCTTGATGGCACAGGCCTGGCAGCTGTGTGACGCTGAGGTGCCAGGCAGCGCACTGCGGTGTACACAGGCTGGCACAGCTAGCCTGAGCCCTGTCCAGGGTGACACAGGGACCTGGAGTGCCCTCAGGCTCCCTTCATGTGTGCCCCAGGCAATGTTCCCTCTAAGGAGTAGCGGTCCATGGGCGCGTCACTTCAGTCCGTGAGCGTACCGCTTTGGAGCCTGCAGAGCAGTTCCCCCCATGCTTGCCCATGCATGCAGCAGTGGGAGCCGCCCTCCCCATATCCCCGTGCCCCTCAAATGAGCTGCTCACAGCTCCATTCCATGCTCCACACTGGTTGGGCAGCACCTGTTAGTGCCCCTTCGCTTCAGCACCCAAGACAGTCGTCCTGCTTACCCCCACCTTGCTACAGCACAGTGTCTTACCTCTGCCCTCCTCCTCCTATAATGGGGTAAAGTGCCAAAGAGAATCTATGATGTGAGGAACAGACAATGATTTCAAAGAGAAGTATTTTTTGTCAAGACTAAAAATATAAACAACAGCCAAAATTTTATCTGTTCCATTTAGCGGTCTGATTTATTTTTAATCACTGTCCAACATAAATGCTGATTTAAGTACAGTGCTCTGCAGTGCAAATGATAAGATAACTATTTTTGTTCTGTTTATAAGAGGAAAAAAATACCAAGTGTTGTTTTTAATATTCTACTTGGACTCACTTCAGATCTGAATTTAAATACAGATTTTTCTTTAAATAAAAAAAGCAATTCTAGTACCTAGTGTAGAACTTTTTAGATTAAGGGCTTCTGTTTCCCTAACAGCTTGCTGCACAGCTCAATATTTTTCCATTAATAGCTAGTGAGCAGTGCTCTGCGGGCTCCGCCGGCTCTGGGGAACTGCTCTGCTATCCAGCCCTGACGCCATGTGCCTCCTCACTCCCCAAAGCGATGCAGGGGTGTGGAGCAGTTCCCTGGCGCCAGCGGAGCTGGTGCCAGCCCCCAGCCCCAGCCCCTGCCCCCATCTTGGGGAGGAGCTGCTGCCTGCCCTGCAGTGAGGAATTTACCTAAGTGTCCCACACCGGCCCCGGTGTCTCCACCGTGCTCCACACCCAGCTCCTCTCTGGGCGGGTGCGTGGCATCAAAAAGTTCATGCACAGCAAGATTTTTAATTGTGCATGGCTGCACACTTTAGAGGTAACACTGGCCCCAGGGCTCAAAACGCCTGCAAGTTTTTAAGGGCCTGAGGCTGGGGTTGCCATAGAGGCAGCCCAGCCCTGGGGCAGGAGAGGCTCCCAGCCTAGAGCCCTATGACTACCCTTAAGTCAGCCCCGCTAGGGGTGGGACTGACCAGAAGCAAATTTGCTCCCAGCTGGTGTCTACACATGAGTTACTACACCAGTAAGTAATCATGAGTAAATCTGCTACCCACATTTGCTGCACCTCTGCAGGTAGCAAATTTACTCGTGATTAGTGTAATTTACTGGACAGTAAGCATGCGCATATATAGATGTGCATGCTTACTGTGCAGTAAACTATGCCACTATGCAGTAAAGCATCTCATGTAGATGTGCCCAGTGTGACTTTTTGTTCCCCTTTAGTCACTTTAACATGCACAAAGTTCTAACCTGCTATTGCTTCGAGATGATGGACTTGTTTTTTTAAACTGCAGAGTACATGATTTTAGAGCCAAAGCTGGATTTAGATCTCCTGGATAACCAGAGCCAGGGATGCCATTATATTACACAGGCCCTTTACCTCTGTATTTACCCAAAACCAAGATGACACTGAATTTAAGACAATCCCCCACACCAGTATCAAAGTGTCAGGCAGGCATGCATGTAATCCACAGAAAAGAGCACTCTGCTTTCTCACCTAAGGGTGGAAACCTTTTGTTGCCTTTGTGCCACTATAAACATCTTCATGGCAGCACAAGGCCAAGCAAACAGAAATCCATATCCCTTATCATGCCACAAATAATGGCCACAATGAAGGTGGTATCAATTTGCACCCCTATTTAGCAGTGGATGTCTAATTTATGGCATGAGAGCATGGGTAGCCCATTGGTGCCCACACTCTCCAGCCACCACAGGCAGGTGATCTGGGGGTTTGAGGACCATGACCCTGCACACCCTGGGAGAGAATCAATGGGAGAGACAATAGGCAACATGATTTATACCCAATGAAGCAGATCAGCTGTCCTGGGACTGAGCTGCTTCATCTAGCAACATCTATTTCTACCCTAAGAAAGTTCTCAGGAAAAAATCCATTTCTCCCTATGAAACTGGTGAGCTGCACAACTTTTATCTTAGAGGATATGCAATGAACTAGAGAAGGGCTTTGTAAAGTTCTCGTTCTGTTTTCAATTCAGTTCACTCTGGCTATTCACAAACGTGCTTTCTTAACTGATTTAAAAGGGGAGTGGCCATTACCCTTTGGGAACATGCATCAGCTACTGTGATGTAGCTGTTACATTTACATAGTTTCATAGATGCTAGGGTTGGAAGGGACCTCAACAGATCATCGAGTCCGACCCCCTGCCTAGGCTGCGGTCAGATGACCCCAGCCAGATGCCTATCCACCCTTCTCTTAAAGACCCCCAAGCTAGGGGAGAGCACCACCTCCTTTGGAAGCCCATTCCAAATTTTGGCCACCCTTACCGTGAAGAAGTTTTTCCTGATATTTAGCCTAAATCTGCTCTCTGTCAGTTTGTGACCATTGTTCCTTGTTACCCCAAGAGGTGCCCTGAACAGAGCATCTCCGATCCCTTCTGCATCCCCCTAATGAATTTGTAGGCGGCCACAAGATCACCTCTAAGCCTTCTCTTGCAGAGGCTGAAGAGGTCCAGGTCCCTCAGTCTCTCCTCAGAGGGCTTGTCCTGCAAGCCCCTGACCATACAAGTGGCCCTCCTCTGGACTAACTTGAATCTACCAACATCCTTTTTGAATTACAGCGCCCAAAACTGGATTCAGTACTCCAACTGCGATCTGACCAATGCCGCATAGAGGGGAAGTATCACCTCCTTGGATCTATTTGTCATGCATCTGCTGATGCATGATAAAGTGTGGTTAGCTTTGCTGATGATTTTGTCACACTAACAACTCATGTTCATCTTGGAGTACACTATGACTCCAAGATCCCTTTCTGCCACTGTGCTGCTGAGAGGGTCACTTCCCAGCCAGTAGGTGTGCTGGATATTTTTGCGCCCTAGGTACAGCACTCTGCACTTGTCCTTGTTGTACTGCATCCTATTGTATACTGCCCATTTTTCTAACCTGTCCAGGTCTGCCTGCAAACGTTCCCTATCCTCTGGAGTGTGCACTTCACCCCAAAATTTAGTATTGTGCACAAACTTGGACAGAGTACACTTCACACCCACATCCAGGTCACTGATGAAGATATCGAAGAGTACAGATCCAAGGACCAAAACATGCAGGACCCCACTACCCACATCCTTCCCTGTCGATACCGACCCGGTCTCCTACCATTCTCTGGACACGACCACTAAGCCAATTTGCCACCCACTGGACTATGTAAACATCTATATCACAGGTCAGTCTCACCTCCA
The DNA here is from genome assembly GCF_000455745.1 of Alligator sinensis. NCBI lineage: Eukaryota > Metazoa > Chordata > Crocodylia > Alligatoridae > Alligator > Alligator sinensis. The sequence goes on along the minus strand of NW_005843668.1, from coordinate 28,090 downwards.
TCCTAGGCAAAGTCTTTGAAAAAATTATCAAGGCTCACATTTGAGAGAGCCCGGCAGGACAAAGTATGCTGAGGGGAAACCAGCACGGGTTCGTAGCAGGTAGATCATGCCTGACTAATCTAGTCTCTTTTTACGACCAGGTTACAAAACACCTGGACGCAGGAGCAGGGGTTGATGTTGTATACTTAGACTTCAGGAAGGCCTTCGATACGGTATCCCACCCCATACTGGTGAACAAGTTAAGAGGCTGCGACTTGGATGACTACACAGTCCAGTGGGTGGCAAATTGGCTAGAGGGTCGCACCCAGAGAGTTGTAGTGGGTGGGTCGGTATCGACCTGGAAGGGTGTGGGAAGTGGGATCCCGCAGGGCTCAGTCTTTGGACCAATACTCTTCAATATCTTCATCAGTAACTTGGACGAGGGAGTGAAGTGTACTCTGTCCAAGTATGCGGATGACACAAACTGTGGGGAGAAGTGGACACACCGGAGGGCAGGGAACAACTGCAAGCAGACCTGGACAGGATGGACATATGGGCAGAAAACAACAGAATGCAATTCAACAAGGACAAGTGCAAAGTGCTGCACCTAGGGAGGAAAAATGTCCAGCATACCTACTGCCTAGGAAATGACCTGCTTGGGGGCACGGAAGCGGAAAGGGATCTTGGAGTCCTAGTGGACTCCAAGATGAACATGAGTCAACAGTGTGACGAAGCCATCAGAAAAGCTAATGGCACTTTATCGTGCATCAGCAGATGCATGACGAACAGAACCAAGGAGGTGATACTTCCCCTCTATCGGGCGCTGGTCAGACCGCAGTTGGAGTACTGCGTGCAATTCTGGGCGCCACACTTCAAGAGGGATGCGGATAACCTGGAGAGGGTCCAGAGAAGGGCCACTCGTATGGTTAAGGGCCTGCAGACCAAGCCCTACGAGGAGAGACTAGAGAACCTGGACCTTTTCAGCCTCCGCAAGAGAAGGTTGAGAGGCGACCTTGTGGCTGCCTATAAGTTCAGGCAAAGCGCTGCTCGACCTGGTACTGGCTACTGGGGATGACCTAGTCGGTGGGGGTTCTTGGACCCAACCACTCTTTCCTGCCTATGCAGGGGGTCAGACTCGATGATCTATTGAGGTCCCTTCCAATTCTAGCATCTATGAATCTTAATTTATTTATGAGAATGGGATGAGATACTGTATCAAAGGCCTTGCTAAAAACCAAGGAAACAACATCCACCTCTACTGCTGCGTCTAAGCATTTTGTGACCCTGTCATAAAATGAAACCAGATTGGTCAGGCATGATCTACCTGCTATGAATCCATGCTGGTTTCCCTGCTGCATTATTTTTCCTGCTGGACTCCCACAGATATGATCCTTCTTAATCTTTTCGAAGACCTTTCCAAGGATGGAGGTGAGACTGACTAGCCTATAATTACTCAGATCCTCCTTCCTCCCCTTCTTAAAAATAGGGACCACATTGGCCCTTTCCCAGTCCTCCGGGACCCAACCTGAGCACCACAAGAGCTCGGACATTCGTGCCAGTGGTTCTGCTATGACACCAGCCAACTCCTTCAGTACTCTCGGATGAAGCTCATCGGGGCCTGCTGACTTGAACACATCCAGTCCATCCAAGTGACTCTGCACCAAGGTCAGCGTTGACAGTTGGTGGGCTGGTGTCCCTGTGATGCCCATCTAAGAGCCCATTAGGAGACTTATCTTGACCCCTGTTCAAGAACACTGAGGCAAAAAACTCATTGAATAGCTCAGCCTTGTCCCCCCTGTCTGTCACTAACTGCTTCCTCTTGTTCCGCAGGGGTCCTATGCGGCCCTACGCCTTCCTTTTACTCCCTACATTCCTAAAAAAAAGACTTTTTGTTGTCTTTAATTTGTGTTGCCAGCCTCAGCTCTGTAGTTGCTCTGGCTTTTCTAACTGCCTCCCTGCAAGTGCAGGCCAAATAGGTATACTCCCCTCCTTGGTAGCTTCCCCTTGCTTCCACTGCCTATATGCCTTCTTTTTTGCCCTTAGGCTCCCCTGGATTTCCCTGTTTAGCCAAGGAAGTTTTTTGGCTCCTTTCCCACTTTTCCCTTGTCCTGGGATCGTCTCCCTCTGCACCTGAAGGATTGCCTCCTTTAGAAACGACGACCATTCCTGGACTCCCATCTCGCCAATACTCCTATCCTGCAGTGAGTCATTGACTACACTACATGTTCCTGTTAGCTAAAGTTAGCTATAAGTCAGCTAAATTGCTGTAACATTAGCAGGTCTGAACAGCTCTATTTACACATCTGGAGGGCTATGTATGTTCTATATTGCCTAGAACGGTTTTGTGTGAAAGAACATACACAATGCTGAAGATCTGGTTGAGTAAAGTTTTGCCCTTTTCTCATCTCAGAAAGTGGAATTCAGGCAGGTATTATGATTCCTCAGGACATGTTTCTTCCCAAGAGACATAAACTTAAGTACAGTAAACATTCTAATCAAATTTGTATTATTTTTTGGATCAATTTTTGTATTAGGGGTGTCTTGCCCCTGCCAGTAAAAGAGAAAAATTCAGCATAGCACATGTAAGTCAGGGAAAATGGCTAGTAGGGTAGAAATCCTTGATTCTAGGAAAGCTGATTTCCACAAGCTTAGGAGATTGGTTGGTAAGGCCCTGCAGGACCATGGTCTGATGATGGAGTAAGGGTCGTTCCTCAAAGAAGTGATCCTAAAAGCTCAAAGGAAGTCCATTCCCCTTCATAAGAAAGGCACAAAAGATCTGGGAGACCCCCTTGGCTCAACAGGGAAGTCATGGACCTCCTGAAATTAAAACAAGAAGCCTACAAGAGATGGAAGTAAGGAATAACTACCAAAAAGGAGTACTCAGCAACAGCCTACACCTGTAGGGAGCAGATCAGGACAGCAAAAGCACAAATCGAATACAAATTGGCAACTGGAATCAAGGATAACAAAAAGTCCTTCTTTAGATATGTATGAAGTCAGAGAAAAAATAAGGGAAGCACAGGGCCCCTGATGAATGAAATGAGATGGTTGATAACTGACACACAGGACAAACCCTAACTCTTGAATGAATACTTCACGTCGGTATTCCACCAGTCCAAGGGTGTTAGCTTGCTTGACAGGATACAAGATGATCATGGTAGGGGTTACCACCTTCCCATAGTTAGCATAGATCTTGTGGGGGAGCACCTACAAAGGCTAAATATTTACAAGTAAGCAGGACCAGATAAACTACAACCAAGAGCGCTAAAAGAACTGGCTGACATCATCGCGCAACCTATGGTAAAGTTATTTGAAGACTTGTGGTGCTCAGGAGAGGTCCCAGAAGACTGGAAGAAGACCAACATGGTGCCTATCTTTTAGACAGGGAGAAAGGAGGACCCAGAAATTACAGGCCAATCGGTTTGACCTCAATCCCTGGTAAAATTATCAAGGAATCTATTACAGACAGGCTAACAGAAGGCAGTATTCTGAAGGATAGCCAACAAGGCTTCATTACAGGCAGGTCATGTCAGACCAACTTCATTTCCTTCTATGATCAGTTAACTCACCACCTGAATAGGGGAAATGAGGTTGATATCATATACTTTGACTTCAAAAAGGCCTTTGACCTGGTCTCCCATAATGTCCTCACAGTAAAACTGGGAAAATGAGGCTTCAACTACTTTACGCTCTGGTAGCCAGGTAACTGGCTCTGTGGTAGCACCCAAAGAATATTGTTTGAGAGAACTGAGTCATCATGGGATAAGGTGCCCAGTGGCATCCCTCAGGGTTCAGTACTGAGACCAGTGCTTTTCAACATGTTCATCAACAATTTGGATTCCAATATTAAAATGAAACTGGCAAAGTTCAATGACAACACCAAACTATGAGGGAGTATGGTCATGCTTGAAAACAGGCTGGCAATACAGGCCAACCTGGACAGGCTTGCAAGATGGGTGGACCTCAGCCTGATGTCGTTTCAAATGGAGAAAGGTACAATGTTCCATCTGGGGAGAAATAATCCACAACACTTATAGGCTTGGCAATGCTATGCTTGCCAGCATCACAACTGAATGAGACCTGGGTGTCGTGATAAACAACAAAACGAACATGAGCCACCAACATGATGCCATAGATGGCAGAGCTAATCAAACACTGGCAAGCATCTACCAAGGCATCTCGAGCAAGGCTAAAAATGGCATCCTCCTGCTCTACTCGGCCTTGATGAGACTGTATCCAGTTCTACGTGCTGCACTTCAGGAAGAATGTGGAGAAGCTCGAGAGAGTCCAAAGGAGGGCCACGCACATGATTAGAGGCCTAGAGACCAGGACATATGAGGAGAGGCTGAAAGACTTGGGATTGTTCAGCCTGGAGAAGAGAAGACTCAGAGGAGGCTTGGTGGCAGCCTATAAGTATATCAGGGGCATACATCAGGACCAGGAGGGCGTCTGTTCACCAAGGCACCTGAGGGGAGGATAAAAAATAATGGGCGCTGTCGCAGAGCACTGAGGTGCTCTGCTCCTAGAGGGCGGAAACTGCTAGAGAAAGAGCCCTAGCAGGGAATAAGGAGCACAGCTGTGGGTTGCCAGGACAACCGGAGGCAGCAAACGACTCACACCTGCCAGCGGTCAGCTGGCTGTAAGGGGCAAGGCCTGGCTCTTATAAAGCCCAGGAGCTGAGGCCAGGTGGGGTCCCTACCAACAGCCAAGGCCGAAGGAGCTCCCTGCCAGAGAGAAAAGACAAACTGCCCTGCCAGAAAGAAAAGAGAAGCAGAGCCGGGATGCCAGAGCAGAGTTGGTCACCACCGGGTGACAGAGAACCCTGGTAGGCCTGAGCGCAGTTTAACTGGAGGCTTATGTTTGCTTTGTAGCCCAGGGGCTTGTGTTTATGTTGCAGTTTGTTTACACCGGTGGTTTGGGTGAGGCTATAAGGGGTTGGAGGAGGCCTCATAGGGGACCCACAGTAGCGTGGGGACCCCAGTGCCAGTAAAGGCGTGGTGTACGGGGTGCATAGACCCCAGCCCCAGGGAGGGGGCACTACTGAGAAGCCCTAGTGCAGGCGTGGCGAGCCCCAGAGAGGGGGCACTACTGAGAAGCCCTAGTGCGGGTGTGGTGAGCCCAGTGAGAGGGCAGCAGTGCAGAGGGCAGAGCCCGGTGAGAGGGCAGCACTGCAGAGCGAAGAGCCCGGTGAGAGGGCAGCACTGCAGAGAAGGCCCAGTGGGGGCGCGGAGAGCCCCAGGAGAGGGGCAGCATTATGGAGAAGCCCCAGTGTGGGTGTGGAGAGCCCCAGTGAGAGAGGCAGGCGGACACAGAAGGCCCTAGTGAGAAGGGCGGCGGGCAGCAGTACAGAGAAGGCCCTAGTGAGAAGGGCGGCGTACAGAGAAGGCCCATAAGGCTTAGAGATACAGAACACCCGGAGCAGGAGAACTGTGGCCAAGTGAAAGAGAGGTAGCCTCCCCATAAAAACACAGATATCATCAAAGTCGTGGCAGGCGAGAATAGGAGGGTGCAAGTCCGAAGCTTGGCACAGTAGATGAGGTGACAGGGGCTAGCACAGCGACCCTGCCGTCCCTCCTGTTACAGGCACAAACTGACTGAAGATTGCTTCAGGCTAGACATAAGGAAAAACTTTATAAGTTGAGAGTCGAGGGTCTGGAACAGGCTCCCCACAGAGGTGGTACGGTCACCCACCCTGGCAATCTTCAAAAAGCGTCTTGATGCCCATCTTGCTGGGGTCATCTGATCCCAGCAGTCTTTCCTGCCCAAGTGCAGAGGGGCTGGACCCAATGATCTGTAAGGTCCCTTCCAGCCCCAAACATCTATGAAACTATGAAATACTTCAGATGAGAGTAAGAATTTAACTGTCTTCTGCCATCTAAGGAGTGGTCATAGTTTTCACACTCCCTATATAGGGAAAGGCACAAATCAAATAACTGAAGTGTCCTGAATCTGACAAACAGGATAAATAACCAGATGACATTCTTTATCTGAATATAAGGGAATCAATAAGCAAAAAACTGTCATCTCTGAAGGCACATGCAATTACTACCAGAAATACAGATCCTTATGGACTGAAAAACATGAAGAGAATTTCTTCATAATCTCAACAGAAGATCCTGCACAACCAGTCAGCCTCTATATGGGAAACATCTGGCTTAACTACATTGTCAAGGGGTGTGTCTGACTATCTGCACATACCTGAATTATTCTACTCACTGTCCTAAAAGCAGATAAAAATACTTCACAAAACTAAAGGAAAATGCCTATTATCAAAGCTTTGAGTTCTAAAATAAAAGATTTATTACTATTTCTTCAATAAAAAGGAATACGTTCTATACGCATGCTTAGACCAATACCCTTTCAAACACTAGGAGCAGGAAAGGAAGGTGAAACAGTGCTCCAAAACACTGATGAATGTAAACCTAAGGTGGCCAAATTATTCCTTTTATGAATTACTGGACCAAATCAATTAACCAGATTCATTCAAGCTTACCTTTTCTGCTTGGCATTTCATTAAAAAATAAATAAATGAATCTGTAAAGAAGAGCAAGGCTTAGCAAGCTATTGGACTTGGGTACCTAGAACAAATCTAGGAAGCTGAGAATTTGAGAGGTAATTACCCATGTTAGTCTGAAGTCAGACTAGGTTCTCACCTAGCTGGCAATCCTTTGATTGTCACCTACAGGCTCCAGCTTGGACATATCATTAATTAGTTCCAAGCCCTCCTGGAAAAGGATGACCATCTCAAGATAGCCATGAGGGACAAACCTATCCTGGTTTACAGACAGCCCCCTAACCTCAAATGACATTTCTCAAACAAAAGAGTAATTAACTCCCATCCTAACCAAGGCATCAGATGTTGAAATGGACCCAAATGCCTGCTGTGCCCCCACATCAATACAGGCCACATCATCACTGAACCAAATAACAGAGTACAAGATCTGAGGTTCATACACCTGCAAGCAGCTCTATCATTGCCATATATGCCAACATCTGCTTCTGCTGTCCCTCTGCTGTCTACATCAGACAGATGGGCTCTCTCTATGTGTAAGAACGAAGGAACACCAATCTGACATCAGCTGAAGAAAGAAACAAAGGCCTGTGACAGAATACTTTAACTTCCTTGGACAATCCATCACTGACCTCAGGATTGCTGTTCTCAGGCAGCAACATTTTAAGAATCAGCTTGAATGAGAAATTGCAGAACAAGAAATCAACCACAGACTGGACTGTATGTTTTAAACAGGGTCTATGGATTCTTACCACACTACCTGGATTAGCTTTTGAGACTCTTCTGTTCCTGTGAGTTCTTTGCCTCTCCTTTCGCCCCCCCTGCCCCCCCCTTCTTCTCCATCCTCCCTTCCCACCCTTTGCATTCAAATCACTCCACTTTACACACTGCTCAATTCTTGTCCTTCCACAGCATCTGATGAAGTGAGCTCAAGTCCATTGAAGTTTGTACTCTAGATACTGTATTTACTTAAATCTAAGATAAGGCTGGAAGAGAGCAAGCAAGCAGGAACACAACTGTGGTCTAGTGAGTAAGCACTGCCTGGATGGGAAAGGATCTGGGTTCTGATCCCTGGTCTCCCAACCCCTGTTCTCAATGCTATTTATCCACTGACTGCAATGCAAAAATGCATACGCAGTCCCATGGACGACTGGTGCCACCTTTGTCAGAGGGGGCATGTGCCTCCTCAGCAAGTGGGGGGTGTTCCCCCCCATACAGTTAATCTTGCTGATGGGGAGAAGGAACAGGGTCCCCCATGTGGCAAAACTTACCAACTGATGAGCGGCTGCAGCACTCCTGGAAGTGGCTGCGGGGCTTCCAGAAGCGGCCATGGCCTACATCCGGCACTCTCACTCCTCGGCCAGTGCTTGCAGGGGGGGCACCTGCCCCCCTGCCCATTGCCTAAAGCAGGGAGTGAAACCTGACAGGGGGTGCACCAGCATTCTCAGGGGGTGCACATGCACCCACATGCATCACCACTGCACAGTCCAGGGAGCCTACTGACCAGTGAAGGGCTATCCAATTTCTCAGAGGCTGGAAGCTGCACAGGCCACAACAGCAGGGACTGCACACCGTGCAGGCCTCATAAGTGCAAGCCATGGAACCCCTGTTGCACTAAGCTGGTGGATGCTGCTCCCACTGCATCGCAGATGCCTCAGTCTCACCCTCAACTCCCCAGCTGCAGGCTTCCCTGCTGCACCACTGTGCCCTGCCCCACCCCCTGGGATGGGCACAGGAAGTAGTAGAAGCTAGAGGGGGAGCCTGGAGCCCCTGGCTGTTGTAGCTGGAGCAATGAGAGTAATGGTGGCTGGGTGGGAGCTTGGGGAATGCGGGGGCAGGGGGAGGAGGGGAGGGTACAAAATTAATCCCTCATGGGCTGCCAAATTGGACAGTCCTGTGTTACTTTGGCAAGGGGAGTACTGGGGGTCTAATTTCTCTCTCTCAAAGCTATTTATTCAAAGACTTCTAATGCAGAAGGCACAAACTGTCATGGGAGCTGGGACTGGAACCCAGGATTTACCTGTCCCTTCTGACTGTCTTATTCTGCGCCCTAGTAATCTAGTCTGTCCTCCTGTACATCAGTTGCCACTAAGATCCCTCCTCCTTTCAACACTTTATCTATATTGGGGGTCAAACTTGCCCTGGGCTGGATCTGGACTGCAGAAGCTCCTCCTAGGCCAGATCCATGGAGGCACCAGCAGCTGTGATGGATCCAGGGCCAGGGCCAGCAGCAGCAATAGCTGGGCAGCAGGAGTCCAGTAGTCTGCCAGACAATCAACAGGCCAGATGGTTCCACAGGCCAGATCCAGCCCATGGGCCATATATGTTTAACACCCCTGATCCTAATATACAATCCACATTTGATGCCACAGAGGAAGGCAAACATTTCTGAGATTGGCACCAATCTGGCCTGGAGGAAAATTCCTTCCTTCTCAAATCTGGCAGTCATCTTGACTCAACATAGGAACAAGAAACACCAGCCAAGTACCTGAAAAAGTCTGTCCCACCTCAAAACAG
>NW_005843668.1:15779-19052 GCF_000455745.1 Alligator sinensis | reverse complement strand
CTCTTTCCTGTATAGTGTCCTGCATTCAGCGGTGGCCTTCCCAAATGCATCAAAAAGACAAAAAATTAAAGAAAGAAAGCAGTAAATATTTGCTTAATCATGAATTGGAGAAAGAACTCCTTCCTAATCCCCACAAACAACTGACTGAAGCCCTGAAGCATGAGATTCCAGTAATTCTTACTTAAGAGTTGCAAGTGTTCTAACCATATAAGGCGCTTGTACACGTGATGAAACTGGTTTAAAGCGGCTTAACTGCCCTTTTGCACCGCTTTAAAGGCATCACTGTTTACACCTATGGTGGCATACTTCATTTTAATTTCCTTACACTGTACACATGTGGTGGCATATTTAGCTTTAAGTGACTTTGTTATGTAGCAAAGTAAAACACATCCAATGTATTTTAGTTTGCTGCATAATAAATGCAACAATACATCTGGAGAAGGCAGTGGGGATGGTGCATGGGGCACTGGAAACCCAGGTGTACCTGGGGAAGCTCGGGCTTGGCAGGCTTTCAGCGCCCCGTGCACCATCCCCACCACCTTCTCTGGCCTCCCACCATGTGTACAAGCAGCCATAAAAGGCAATACTTTCTATTGCCTGTAAAAAGTGAATGAAGATTTACAGGTGTGCAGTCTCCATGGCCAGAAGGGACAACCAAAAGCATGATCTCTTCCAGAAACTGGATTAAAGCATATATTTCAGAAAGATATCTAATCTTAATCTGAAAATTCCAAGTGATGGCAAGGCCACCACTTTGCTTGGAAATTGCATCTTATTTCAAAGTTGAATTTGTCAGACTATATGCTAGAAGAAAATGATCTGATCACTATCTCCAAAGTTTGCACTCTCTTAGGTCATAGGTTCTTCTAACATGGCCGTTTTTAAACATATGCTAACTACTGCTAAAAATAAGGCCTGCATATTCAAACCTTATCTCAGTAGTGTATAATTATTTGATATGAAATGTTTTTGTTAACTTGTCACCTTTTGGAGTACTAGAGCCAATAGTTAGATAAAAGTACTGTTTGAAAAGGCATGATAGTATTTTGGAAAGGTGACTAATGTGTATTTTTCTGCTTATCCAAGTTTTATGTATTGTACTAAGTATTATAGAAATCAGCTTTCTCCCTAATGATTTATTGGCACTGGAGTTCCTTGGGCATGCTTACTGATCCCTGCATTCTGCAAGAGACATTAAACATAGTACTTTGAAATGGCTTTAAATTCCAGAAAAGAACATTTTTTGGAATTGAACTGTTGTATATTTATTTCATATTATAGAATAAACTTCAATAGCTTGAAGAATAGTCCAGCAGGACTACATAAACCTTCACACTTAAAAAAAAATATGCATAAAACTGACCAAATTAAAAAAAAAAAAATCAATATTCAACTCGGATGCAATTCTCACATACACCTATTTATATTATTTATAATATTTCCCACAAGTTCATCTCAAATTAAGAAGTACAGAACGGGGTCAGTATTTTCTCACACACCAACAATGACTGTTTGAACAGTTACCACTTTAATCAAGAACTCATCATTTTGGTGAATAATTCTTTTTTAATACGTTAATAGGGAGGGGTTACTTTGATTTTTAAAAGATATGCACCTGAAAAAACACTCACACTATTATTTTATATGTAGTGTAACCATTCACATGCTATTATTTTGTATGGTTTACGGAGAAGTGCACACTATAGCATACACTGTAAAAATCTTGATCATCTGATGGATATAGTGGAGTAGGGCCAGTATATTTAATAGTATGACAGTGCAGCAGTACTAGTAACAATTAAGGCTGGGCAAAATTTCACCAGCAGTTTCATTTCGATGCTGTTTTGACTCGTTTCAAGCTCGAAACAGCGAAATCGAAACTAGAGAGAGAGCTTCAAAACTGTCTCAAAAAAACCTGAGGCAAGTCAAAACGTTTCGAGATTTTTAAAACGTTTTGAGTTTCAAAGCTCAAGCTGGGCTTGCCTGCAGAGAAACAGAAACTAAGTACGGAGAGGGAGGGGGAAGAGTGGGAAGAAATGCTCTCATTATTGACTGCATAGCTAGGCAGTGACCTTCCCTGAGGTCCCTTCCAATCCCAGTGCTCTGGGGGAGGGATGGAAAAACTGCATAAAAGGCAGCATTGTTTGAACTGCCCTGCTTTCTGCCTTGGGGTCATTTACTGAGCTGTGTGTTCCAGTTTTGCCTGTCAGCAGCTAGAGGAGCAGGGCCCCAGAACACAGAAGCCCCTGCACCTATCTCTTTGATAGCTGGCAGGCTGCGTGGCCTCAGCAGGGGTTAGCAGGCCTGCAGCTTTCACCCTGCTGCGCCTTAACACACACAGTGCCACCCATGTCACGAGTTTTACCTGTCCGCAGCTTGAGGTGAAGTTTCCCCCAAACCCCTCCACCTACTTCCTTGAAACTTGGCAGGCTTTGTGGCCTCAGCAGGGGCTAGCATACCTGCAGTTTTGTCCCCACTGTGGCTTAACATATACACGTAACATGAGCTTTGCTTTCAAGACTTTGAGGTGCAGTTTCCCCAAAACCCCTGCACCTATCTCCTTGAAACTTGGTAGGCTTCATGCCCTCAGAAGTGGCTACAATTCCTGCAAGTTGCATCCAACTCAAGCCAGAAATGACAAAATTATAGTCTGTTTCGAGCTTCCCCATTATAGTCTATGGGTGAAACGTTGAAACAGCGTCAAAACAGCAAAACTGTTTCAACGGAACAGCAGTCCTGAATCAAAACAAAACTCAAAACGAAACTCTGTTCCATCAAAACACAAGTCAAAACGGAACAGTGCTGTTTTGCATAGCCCTAGTAACAATCTCTTCTACACTGTGGTAACTGTAATATGAACATGCTTATAACATTTGGATACAAAAGCACAGTTAAAATGATGTTTGGCCATTGAGTTATACAACTTTTGCAATTACTTTAAATATGTGTTGAATTTTATGAAGCCCCAAAGGACTTTTAAAGTGGTAAACAAGCTGTTAATAACTTAAAATAAATATACTAGCAAATTGCCTGTCAAGTATGACGGGGGGTAGGTGGAGACAGAGGCCTGCATCTGGCCCCCTCCCCACTCCTCCCCGCCTTGGGCCGGGGCCACTCCCTGCCTCCCCCCAGCCACTTCGGGCCGGGGCTAGGGCCGTTTCCCCACTCCTCCCACTTCTTTGGGCTAAGGCTGAGGCTGCTCCCTGCCTCCCCACCGCTGCTTTGGACTGGGGCCACTCCCTGCCTCCACCCTGCCGCTTTGGGCCGGGGCTG
>NW_005843668.1:10839-15769 GCF_000455745.1 Alligator sinensis | reverse complement strand
TCCATTTGGGGCCGGGCCCAGCACCCACAGTGGCGGCAGTCACAACTGCAATGACAGTCGCAGCACGGCAAAGCCACCAGTCACCCCCCACTCCCCTTTCTGCTCCCCTCCCTCCCCCCTCCCCTTTTCCCCACCACCTACCTCTCCACCCTGGCTGTTGTTGGGTGGGGGAGGGGACGCTTCAGCCCCTGGCTCCAAGGAGCAGGGCGGGGGGGAGGCAAGGTCAGTGCTGCACAGCCAGCACCCTGCACCCCCCTCCACCTCCAAGGAGCAGGGGGGAGGTGAGGCCAGCACTGCTGGTCTTGCCCCCCCCCCCCCCCATCCCCTCTGTCATGGCAGTGCTCCGGTCCCCATTGTCATCCCCTGCCTCCAAGGAGCAGGGGGGCAGGGTGAGGCCAGCATAGTTGGCCTCGCCCTCCCCTGCTCTGGCCCCTCAGTTCCCGCTGTCAAGGCTGCACTCCGCTATGTATCTGTCTGTCCAGAGCACTCTGATTGGCTGCCAAGGCAACAAACCAGAATGCAAATAAAGCATTAAGGACAGACAGACTAAAGTTTTTTATAATATTAGAATGTTATACTTATGTTGCATTTAATAAAACCACTATACTTACTCTGATTCTCTATGCCCATAGAAGTAAAAAAAAAATTAATGCAAAAGAAAATACTGAAAATGGAACTCTAACTACGATGGTGAGCAGAGCATAAACAAATACAGATAACAGACCTACAAAGGATGGAGGACGGGATCCACTTCCAAGAAGGAATATTGTGCAATGGTCCAGACCTGCAGGGAGCGAACAAGGAAAGCCAAGGCTGCAACTGAACTCCAACTAGCTACAAGTATCAAGGATAATAAAAAGTCCTTTTTTAGATATGTGGGGAGCCGGAGGAAAAGCAAGGACAACATTGGACCCCTGCTAAACCTGATGGGACAACTGACAACTGACGCCCAGGAAAAAGTCAACCTACTAAAGGGGTACTTTGCGTCGGTCTTTCATCAATCCCACGGGATGCCCCTGCCCATTACGGGACAGGGAGGCCCGGGTGAGGGGGATTCCTTGCCTTCCATCAATGCTGACCTTGTGAAGGAACACTTTGAGAGGCTGGACATCTTCAAGTCAGCCAGCTCTGATGGTTTACACCCCAGGGTATTCAAGGAGCTGGCTAGCATCATAGCTCAGACCCTGGCATGGATCTTCAAGAACTCCTGGTGCTCTGGTGAAGTGCCCAAAGACTGGAAGAAGGCCAATGTGGTGCCTATCTTCAAGAAAGGGAGGAAAGTGGATTTGGGAAACTATAGGCCCATCAGCCTGACCTCTATCCTGGGAAAGGTCTTAGAAAAAATAATCAAAGAGGCTATTTTCAACCGACTAGCCAATAGCAACATCCTGAGGGATAGCCAGCATGGGTTTGTTGTGGGTAGGTCTTGCTTGACCAATCTTATTTCCTTTTACAACCAGGTGACCTATCACCTGGACAAGGGAGAGGAGATTGAGGCTGTATATCTTGACTTCAAAAAAGCCTTGGATCTGGTATCCCATGATCACCTCTTGGCAAAACTGGCCACCTGCGGCCTCGGGTCCACCACAATCCACTGGCTCGGGAATTGGTTCCATGGTCAGACCCAGAGGATGGTGGTTAACGGAAGTCAATTGTCATGGTGCCCTGTGACCAGTGGGGTCCCTCAAGGCTCTGTTCTTGGGCCTATCTTGTTCAACATCTTCATTAATGATGTGGACATTAAAGTCAGAAGCAGACTGGCCAAGTTCGTCGATGATACCAAACTTTGGGGTAAAGCATCCACACCTGAGGACAGGAGGGTGATCCCGACTGACCTTGACAGGCTCAGGAAATGGGCAGAGGAGAACCTAATGGTGTTTAACACCGAAAAATGCAAGCTTCTCCGCCTTGGGAGGAAAAACCTGCAGCATCCTCATAAGCTCAGCAGTGCTACACTGGCTAGCACTACGGATGAAAGAGACTTGGGGGTCATGATTGACCACAAGATGAACATAAGCCTTCAATGTGATGCTGCAGCTAGTAAAGCGAGCAAAACGCTGGCTTGCATCCATAGATGCTTCTCAAGCAAATCCCAGGACATCATTCTCTCATTATACTCGGCCTTGGTGAGGCTGCAGCTGGAGTACTGCATCCAGTTTTGGGCTCCACAATTCAAAAAGTATGTGGAGAAGCTTGAGAGAGTCCAGAGAAGAGCCACATGCATGAACAGAGGTCAGGAAGACAGACCTTACAACAACAGGCTGAGAGCTATGTGACCCTTCAGCCTGGAAAAGCGCAGGCTCAGGGGCAAGCTGATGGCCACCTATAAGTTTATCAGGGGTGTTCTCTAGGATCTGGGGGAATGATTGTTCACCAGAGTGCCCCAAGGGATGACAAGGTCGAACAGTTATAAACTCCTGCAAGACCATTTCAGGCTGGACATAAGGAAGAATTTCTTTACTGTCCGAGCCCCCAAGGTCTGGAATAGCCTGCTGCCAGAGGTGGTTCAAGCCCCTACTCTGAACGCCTTCAAGAGAAAATTAGATGTTTATCTTGCTGGGATCCTGTGATCCCAGCTGACTTCCTGCCTCTGGAGCAGGGGGCTGGACTCGATGATCTTCCCAGGTCCCTTCCAGCCCTAACGTCTATGAAATCTATAAAATAGCAAGAGCTATGTTCTGAGACATCCAGTTCTCCAATAATTAATGAATGAGGTGGCCCCTGGCTGTACAGATTATAAACAAACAGATAAACATTAAATGACTATCAAATTTGCAAACTCAAGCACTCAAAATTTACAATCCCCCCCCTTGGTAGAATGAGCCCCTGCCTGCAAGCCCAGACTCTGTGCTCCTGCCACTCCTGGTCCCGGGACACTGGCATGGGCCCTGTGCTCATGCTCACTGCCACTTGCCTCCCATCTGACACTGCTGCCCTTCTCCTGCTGCTTCCCCATCCCATCCTCCCTCCCTAGCCACTCCTGCACCACGTCCCAGCTGCTCCTGTGGCAAGCGGGGGAGAAGCAGGGAAATGGCTGTGGCAGGTGGGGTGAAGGGGCAGCGAGCTGGCACGCAGAGCACAGCAACAGCCGGGTGAGAGCACAGGGCCAGCACCAGCGGGGAAGCAGGAGTGCAAGGTCCGGGCTGCCAGGACCTGAGCTGCACTACTCAAGCAAGGAGAGGAGGGAGCCGGTCTGGCTCCATAGAGCCCCTGCCAGCCTGGGCCCTGTGCTCCTGCCGCCCCACTCTGGGCCCTGCCAGTGCTGGTCCTGGTGTGCTGGCACAGGGCCCGCTCTCCCACCCAACTGTTGCTGCCTCTGCAAGCCCACTCACTGCCCCTTCCCCCTGCCTGCCACTGCCATTTCCCTGCTCTCCACTGCTTGCCCACCTGCTGGCCAGCACCACGATTCCCAGCTGTGGCGCAGGGACTGCTGAGGACTGGAGCAATCACCCGTGGTCCTCCCGTGCCTCCCTTCCCTCCTCCTTCTTATCTATATTCCCCTTGGAGCAGGGAGGTAGGGACAGTCCCAGGCCAGAAGCCTCTGCTAGGCAGAGGCTTCCAACTGGGGCTCAGGTTAGGAGGGGCTGGAGCGGTCGGGGGCAGGACAGGGTGGATTCCAGGCTTGCTGCTGTGGTTGTTCAGTTCTGCCGCCTGCTCCCCCTGGGTCCTACTGCCCCTGGCTCCTGTCATCTTTGACAGGCAGCCAGGGGCAGATAAATATTAATTTTCTAAATTTTTTAGGGGCCCATGGGCCACATAGAATGGCTTGGCACCTGGATCTGGCCCACAGGCATATTTTGTCTGCCCCTGCCTACGCCCTCCATTTGTGCATTTGCATTTAGATGGTCTTTACTTATATGATTACATACTAATTTTCCTATCCAGCAGCCACCAGAAGATTTGACTCCAGGCCTTACAGATGAGACTTCTGTAACTTAAGCTTCTCTAACTTAAGCCAGCCTTTGCAGTCTAACTTAGACTGCAAAAGCAAGCTATTAGTGTCTACATGGAGGAGCCACTCAGAGAAGACATAACAGGTGCTTTGCTGGTAGGTTACGCAACTATTTGTAACCCCATTCTGGAATATGGGCTATCATGATGCCAGGTTCTATTCTTGATTCTAGGCACACTGTGTGGTGTAGCACAGTCGTGGGCAAAATATGATCTGTGAGCCACACGTGGCCTGCCAGACCATTCTATCCAGCCTGTGGGGCCCCTAAAAAATTTAGAAAATTAATATTTATCTGCCTCTGGCTGCCAGTCAAAGATGACAAGATGCCAGCAGCAGCAGGACCCAGGGGGAGCCGGAAGCAGCAGCACCAGCAGCAGCAAGGTCCACCTGGCCCTGCCCCACCCCCAGCTTGGAGCTTCTGTCTAGCAGTAGCTTCTGGCTTGGGACCCTGGGGCTGTTCCCCACTTCCTTCTGCCCAAGAGTGGAGAATCAGATAAGAACAGGAGGGACGTGAAGGGGAGGTGGGGAAGAATCACCAGCATAGCAGGAGCCAGCCTGGCCCAGCCAGCACCATGTGGTTCCCAACTGGCTCCTGCAGCATAGTGTGGTCCTGGCTGTGCAGTGGGGAATGGCAGGTGGGCGGGTGGAGAGCGGTGGCGGCAGCCAGGGAAGGAAGGGAAGTGGCAAGGGAAAGGCAGGGGCGGGGGGGTAATAGATTCATAGACATTAGGGCTGGAAGGTACCTCAGAAGATCATCGAGTCCAGGGACAGGAAGTCAGCAGGGAGAGTGCAAGTGGCAGCAGGCGAGAGTGCAAGGCCAGGACTGGCAGCAGTAGGAGCAAGCTAGGAACTGCAGAGACCGGGGCTGCATCCTGCTGCGTTCCTCAGTCCTGGGACTGAACCTGGAGACTGTGCACGGTGCTATAATGCCAGGACCACAGAATGCTGCAGGAGCCAGTATGGCCCCTGCAGCTCCCA
>NW_005843668.1:0-10688 GCF_000455745.1 Alligator sinensis | reverse complement strand
GGGCCCCTAAAAAATTTAGAAAATTAATATTTATCTGCCTCTGGCTGCCAGTCAAAGATGACAAGATGCCAGCAGCAGCAGGACCCAGGGGGAGCCGGAAGCAGCAGCACCAGCAGCAGCAAGGTCCACCTGGCCCTGCCCCACCCCCAGCTTGGAGCTTCTGTCTAGCAGTAGCTTCTGGCTTGGGACCCTGGGGCTGTTCCCCACTTCCTTCTGCCCAAGAGTGGAGAATCAGATAAGAACAGGAGGGACGTGAAGGGGAGGTGGGGAAGAATCACCAGCATAGCAGGAGCCAGCCTGGCCCAGCCAGCACCATGTGGTTCCCAACTGGCTCCTGCAGCATAGTGTGGTCCTGGCTGTGCAGTGGGGAATGGCAGGTGGGCGGGTGGAGAGCGGTGGCGGCAGCCAGGGAAGGAAGGGAAGTGGCAAGGGAAAGGCAGGGGCGGGGGGGTAATAGATTCATAGACATTAGGGCTGGAAGGTACCTCAGAAGATCATCGAGTCCAGGGACAGGAAGTCAGCAGGGAGAGTGCAAGTGGCAGCAGGCGAGAGTGCAAGGCCAGGACTGGCAGCAGTAGGAGCAAGCTAGGAACTGCAGAGACCGGGGCTGCATCCTGCTGCGTTCCTCAGTCCTGGGACTGAACCTGGAGACTGTGCACGGTGCTATAATGCCAGGACCACAGAATGCTGCAGGAGCCAGTATGGCCCCTGCAGCTCCTAGCTGGCTCCTGCTGCCACCTCTATCGCAGGGGCCTGTAGGGACCTGCAGCTCCTGCACCCACACTGGGGGAAGCCCCATGCTGGAGCTGGCTGCCTTCCTCTGCCGCACAGGTCCCTAGACTCCACCAGGAGTGGAGGGAGCCCTGCCCCCTTCTTCCCCGTGGAGTCCACCATGGGGCTTCTCCCGGTGCGAATGTGGGATGGAGCTGCAGGAGTGCAGTGTGGAGCCCCCGCGATAGAGGCGGACAGACAGGCTGTGCTCCTCACCCTGGCATGTAGCACTGGCCATAGCCACATCTCGCTGGGTGCCAGAGCCTACACCAGGCACGAGCTCCCTGAGCCCTGCACCTCTGCCTGCTGCTGCTGCCAGCAACAAGGACTGTGTGCCACGTGGGGGAGTATGCGGGGGTCCCCATGCCCCCCACCCTCCTCACACACCCACATCCTGCCCCCAGAGCCCCCAATGACTTATAAGATTCCTTGTTGCCTTTCTCCCACCCTTCTGTCTGTCTATTGTTCCTTCTTCCACCAGCTACTGCAGAAGACTTTAGGGAACCACTAACATACAAAAGTGCTGCTAAATATCCTGGATTATTGAAGGATGATATGACAGACAAACATGAGACGTTCTACTCTAGCTACTGGGAGAACAAATTTTCTGTCTCATGACTTGTTGAATAGGGCTAGGGGTCTTAAGTCCACCATGCAGTGTTCCAGGCAGATAAATGCTGAAGAGCTGAATTAGCATAGACCTGAGCAAACATTTAGACGCTCCCTATATAGAACTGTGAGTTTTAAAACTGTGTAATCACAGGACTGGGAAACACTTAAAAGTTTACTTCAATAGCTTGCTTAATAACTTGTCATTCACTACAGTAATGTACTAGATGAACTAATCAAGATTACCATTCAAACAAGGTATATATGCATTATGAGGTTTATATTATCAATATATTTTAATTTTTCATGTAGCAAAATAGCAATTTGCTTAATAAAACTATTCTTAACCTTTTTCGAGATTTATCATTAGTCACTCAATAAATCATCTTGATCGACATTAGATTATGTGATTCAACTTACTTTTACTCTAGCTTAGCACTGTGTTTAATTAGTTCACTGTAATAATGGGCCCTACAGGAAGAGCAACAAGTCTTTGTCCTAGTACTGACACAAGTGTATTTTTTAGTCAAAAGAAAACACCAAGATAGCTGTCAGCCAAATAGAAGGAAAACCTTCAGTTGCCATACAATGGATGGGTGCAGGAAGTACTTCTGCTCCAAGGTTCATTCATTTTACAAGTTGTGCCATGTTCTCTTCTGTATTCTGTACAAACCTAGCAGTCTCCCTGTTTCAAACCAAAGTTGACCCTCAACAACTAGCTTTTCAGTCCACTTGTATTCTGCATGTGATTTATGCATCCTTTGCAAGTGCATACTCAGACTTGCTGCAAACCCCCCCCAAAAAACTGGCCAGTTAAGTTTCAAACTTCCTTAAGGCAAAAAGTTATTAATGATGAGCATAAGGATGTCCATGCTTTGCAAAGTCAATAAGCCAGACCCTCAGTTGGTTAAAGCGATGCAACTCCACTAACGCTGATTTACACCAATAGAAAAGTTGGCCCACTAACAAATCCAGTTAATTTTCTGGAATACAAATTTAATCAAGCCCATAATTAACTTAGCATGTGTAAAATACATACACGTTTACAATGGTGATGAGGCAACTTTTTATTCAGTGTGGTCTGAATGTTGTTTAAGAGATCCTTAATATCCCATTTTCTACATGAGCATGCTCAACGTTTAAATATCTAACTATTCTGAATAATGCATTAATCATTAATGTATTAACGATTAAAAATGTCAATGGGTCCTGAGCATTTCTTACTTTGGAAAAAACAATCTATACATCCATTTCACACTGATTCATTAAAAGTAATGCCATGATTACCATGATTTTGGTAAAAATATATCAAATCCAGGAACATTTTATCAATAAAATATGGATTTCCTTTCCAAGTGATAACAACAATAAAAAACGGATAAGTGATGTCCATGGCCTCCCAATATATTTACCTTCTCTGCTTTTGAAAGTTAGTTAAAAATATATAATTATTCAGAACTTTTTCAACTTTAAAGCCACAGTGTTTCCAACACTATTTTTTAAAAAGATAATAAAACATCTGTATGAGATTTTGTATATAAAAAAAACAAGTCTTTTTTACAAATATTCCCTAAATATAAAACAAACATTTCATCCTTGTCATTGCTATTGACCTGATGGGATGGGAATTAAAGATTATGATGAATGTTTCTCAAAATTTTGAAACAAAAAGTTTCCATATGGCTCAATCTTGAGAAATCTCCTAAAGGTATAAACAGCACAATATAATTAACTACAACAGTTAATTAACAATTTCCCATTATCTACCCATATTTTATTCTCTGTAAATTCTTGTATCACTATCATCAGTATATCTGAATGCCTTTAAGTAATGCAGTAAATTATGCAACTAATATCTAATAACATGCAAGTCTTGTTTTCTCTTATCCTATCCCCAGGGAGAGATCTGTGTCCTAAATGTACTGTTGTGGTTTAATAGGTTTTATTTTGAGGGCTTTTTCTTTTCATTATTCACTCTGGGCCAATCTTTATTCCCCTTTGTGCAATTTTCATCCCTTCCTTTATGATCTGAACACCTAAGCCTGTGCATATAGACTAAGCATGCAAAGTACGGTTATGTACTAGCCAGGGATGTACTACTTGAGTAGAAAAACCAGGGTGGGAAAGGCGTTAAAAGAAATGATGCAGGATGCCAAGAGGACATGGCAACAGGTGCATATTTCAGCCCTACTAGCTAAATGGTGAGAACAATCACATAGGAAGCAGAAGACCCAGGTTCTGGAACCTGCAGCTCTGACTTCCCAGCACCAGGGCACTAGTCAGGCATTGCCTGGGCCCCTTCTCCAGAAGTCTTTCTGGAGTTGAGCCACTGCCCCTGCATGTAATAGCCATAGGAAAAAATAGATGGTGAGCAGTACAGTAGGAAACATCTGGCCCACTAGGAGCAAGCCTCCAGGCTAAAACTCAGGTTCCCCTATCTTCCAGGCCAACAGTTACCTCAGTGAACCACATTTGTTTGCTTTCTCCTGGACCCACATATCTCCTTCACATGGCTGCCCATGGAGCAAGTGTCAAAGGAGTGCCAGAGAAGGGCCTGGAAAATGTCTGATCTGTGGCATGGTTGTTAGAGCACTATGCCAAGGGTCCAGAATGGTGCAAATCCCCTCAAGATGCAGGACTTAGAACTCTAGCTTCCCAGGTGACTGCTCTAACTGCTGAGCTACTGAGGCTAAAACACAGCAGTGCTTTCTTTCTCCTCCCTGCCACATTACATGGGTTTCTGGTTGTCAACATTTTTTAGACTTGAATGCAGCACATACATGTCCCCAGCCACATACCTTCCTAACCAGTGTGTAGCGTATTGCACAAATTCATGCTCACAGTGCAGGAGTAATATAATTGTTACCTGCGTATAAATGGCTTTTTCCCCACTTATGTAGCTAAAAAGCTGCCATTCAGATGCACAAAGGGAAATGGAATTCCACCCTCTATGTTCATGTTAGAAATCATGCTAGGTCAACAAAGCATACCTTGCGCCTGGAGTGGAAAGTCATGATCTATGATTGTACTTGGCTCCTGTCAGAATTTGTCTTCACTACAAGCTTCTGCCCACAAACCTATTTTAGTCAGTAGTATGCAGAAATGTAGTCCCTGGCAAAGGTGCCATATTTTCTTGCATAAAGTCCACGCATTCCCCACAAAAACAGCTGCTGAAAATTAGTGCGCTGTATATTCAAGGAAATGTGGTAAGAACTGTTTCTGCCACTTACCAGACAAAAGAAAAAGTAAAGTCTGAGATCTACAGAGAGCAGAACAATGAGCAGGGTTGGCTTCCTAGCTGCTTCTCTATCGCTGCTTACTAAAAGAACACTTTTTTCTTCAATCTGCCTTTCAAAAATGGTGTATATCTTATGCCAATGCTTCTGCTGAAACCAAAACCTGGAGGTTCCTGGCTAGAGAGGCTAACTCCTGCACTCAGGGTCAGGAAGGTATTTTACCCTATGGTCAGATTGGTAGGTAATTGGAATGGGGGAAGCAAGGGGGGTTCCTCTTCCTCTGTAGTGGGAAGCTGACCTCTTTGTTGGACCTTAAGCATATTTGAACAGCCCTTGCAGCAGCAGGCCACCGGCCACCATTGTCTTTTTCCTTTACCTGTGCCAGGTTAGGGTGCTATGTTTGCATATAGTTGACCTTCCTTCTTGTGCCCTTGTGACAAGGTATTTAGCAGATTCACTGAATTCTGACATGACCACACTGCGAGTGCTTCTGCTACGGTCTCAAACTTGTGACCTCCGGGATGTCAACTCTGCACCTTAGCACCTGTGCATAGTTAGGTAACAGGGTTGACTGTGCAGTTGTAGTAAGGGGCTAGACAAGCTTTTATGAGACGGTTTGGATAAAGATGATCTTTCCTCAGGCAGGGAGTTGGACTAGATGATCTTCAAAGGTCCCTTCCAGCCCTGCCTTTCTATGAATCTATTATGGGGCACATTGTATGTGAAAAAATACAGTAAATGTGCCCAAAGAAACCCCAAGTACAAGCCCAGTTTTACAGGCAAATAATACTTTTAACAGTATAGTTTGTTTTGCTAATGGGAAATGGTTCCCACTATATTGTACAGGAGGCAGCTTTGCTGGTATAACTGCCCGTGCTAGGAGCACTTCACCAGTATAGCATACCTGTATTCCAATATCAGCAAAGCACTTCTATTGTAAGCATTAGGAGTGTGCGAAGAGGGCCCTACTCAATTCAGATTCGGCCTGAATCAGGGACAGTGATTCGATTTGTTGATTCAACTCACCGTCCTCAATTCGATTCAGCTGAATCCGAATCTGAAGATTCGATGACGATTCGGAGAATCAGCAATCCAGACATAGACACAGCTTTAAAAGTTTATTCTACATACCTTGAGGTAGCAGGCACAGCTTGTGAATGCTGCAATGCTGGGGCACGTGGAGTGTCCCACAGAAGCACGGGAGGGCTCCCCAGCGCGCTCGGCAGCAGACCCGGAAGTGAATCGGAAGCACTTCTGGTCCACTTCCTGGTCCGCTAGGGAATGTGCTGGGCACCTCCCCACACACACACACACACACCTCACCTGCTGCCCAGGTGCCCCGCCCCCCCCCCGATCCAGGAGGAACCAGTCACTGAGCCGGGGGGGGGTGGCGGAGGAATCCCCCAGCACGCTCCCCAGTGGATCCAGAAGTGGATCGGAAGTGCTTCTGGTCCACTTCTGGGTTTGCTGCCGAGTGTGCTGGGGAGCTCCCCCGTGCTTCTGTGGTACACTCCATGTGCCCCAGCATTGCAGCATTCATGAGCTGCCTGCCATCTAGAGCTATGTAGAAAAGCATTTAAAGGTATGTCTATGTCCAAATTGCTCTATCTTTCTGAATCTCTCCAAATCGATTCAGAGGGTCCCGATTTGAATCAGAGAGATTAAAGGGTCCTCTGATTTGATCTGGATTCAGAGATTCAGCCAGCAAATTGGGCCAAATCTCCACCGAATTGAATCAGGGACTGAAGCTTCCCACAGCCTTAGTAAGCATAGTCTCTGACTAGCCCCAAGGAAAGCTCTGTCTCCTGCACAGATGAACTTAATCTTTTTGGTAGAAAGGTTCATTTTGCCAGAGAAATGGACCTGATAACCATGGCCCACATTCTGGAACTTTAAGTGATCCTGCAGGTCTCAGAGTTCAGTACTAAACTATTAAAAAAAAAAAAAAAAAAAAAAAAAGAACAAGGAGGATATTTTTGACCACTTAAGGAAATTCAACATAATTCCTTGAAAAACAAGTGAGATATTAGTAGTAATATCATATTATGTGCAACTGCTTTGAGGGTAGGACACCTTGAATTTGGGCTGCCACTTAGGGGTCACCTCCACTGACTTGCCTTTCTGTCCTTCCTACCTCCCAGTAAATGAGTGTCTTACTTGCCATGACCTTGGCGTTATGAAGCACAGGCCCTTGATCCTGGCGGCACTTCAGAGCCGGGTTCCCCTTTTCTCATCTTCTGGCCCAATCAACAGTATAATAATGCTGAGTCTCAGAGGTCTCTGCTCCTAATTATGCTCAGTTTGTCAGGGCTCACTGCCTCTAGTCAGGCTCTGTTTCTTTGGGCTCTCTGCCGCTCACCAGGCCCAGACTCTCAGGATTCTAACAAGTCTACAGTAATCCATGTGGAAGCTGCCACAAAAAAGTTACCCGTATTAAACCTAGGCACCCACTTACTCTCTTTATCTTTTATGTTTTTATAGCCTCCCCTTGTGGCCTACTTCAGTAGATCCCACCATCTCCTCCTCCAGGCTTCTTTATTTCAGGAAAGCATTACAATACTCCATTCCCTCGCTATGGATATAACTTTCTTATTCCAGGGTCTCTCATTCTTTCTACTGTGCTAAGGAGAAAGCTGCTTCATTCTTGCTTCTGCGCATATTAGGGTGCTGTGTGCCCCCTTTGGCCTAATCCAGACGTGCAGACGCATGCAGTTTGTGGCACTGCAATGCTCTTTGTGGCACCACAAACCACATGCCCAACACATTAAGACATGCCCCGTGCTACAAATTTGCAACGCAGGGGAAAAATTTGCTACCAGGAAATCCTGATAGCAAAAAAACTGGCCCAGAAAAAAATTGCTGCATGTGAGAGGAGCGTGCACTGGCAGACATGGAGGCTGGGTTCTCCTGGAAGATGCTCTGACTGCTGGTCAGAGTGACTCCAGTGCTTTAGTTGTCCCCCAGTGGGAGCCAGGAGGAGTGGGGGTACAGAGTTTCCTCAAAGCAGGACAATTTGCCCCACACCAAACCGCACATTCAGTGGCACAAACTAATTTTGCTGCAGCAAGCACACACCCCTGCATGTGGGGACGTGTCCTTGCTGTCTGTCGTTCCAAGAGCACTTTCTTTTCCTCTGCCATATGCAATAAGGTTGTGTCTGCACAATAAATTCTGGAGCAGTTCGAGCCAGAGTCAGCTGCTCCTGGGTGCAGCATCTACATGTGCACTGGGACAGCAGCAGTTTGAGCTGGGTCAGAGCAGCCCCAGACTGGCAACAGTCTAAGGGGGGGGTCAACCCTAGGCTCTGGGTGGTGCTGTAGGGAAGCAGAGGGCCTGGCTGGGTTATGAGTGTGGAGCCATGCTCAGAGCAGGACCATCCGCAACTATATCATTCCAGCCAGGGC
This sequence comes from Alligator sinensis, assembly GCF_000455745.1. Taxonomy (NCBI): domain Eukaryota; kingdom Metazoa; phylum Chordata; order Crocodylia; family Alligatoridae; genus Alligator; species Alligator sinensis. Next base: position 2,668 of record NW_005843668.1, on the reverse strand, counting down.
TTTATTGAGCTTGGCCTCCGAGAGCTGCTCTAATTAAAGTGCTACAACATCTCATGTATCAGCGTCCCTACACTTCAAAACGGCGGTGGGGGCGTTTGAACTAAAGCTCATTGTACGAGCTTTAGCTCGAGCACCCCCACCGCCATTGTTAAGCATGGGGATGCTCATACATGAGACGCAGGAGGCTGCTGGAGCACGGATATTGCCACACTCCAGCAGACTCAATTAATAGACTCTGCTCCAATGTGTTGTAATTACAGTGTCAGAGCAGCCTCCGCACACCTATACAGGCACTAACTTAATGTGCAGTAATCAGCGCTACTGCACAGTAGTGCCGACACACGTCTTTTAAGCGACAATGATGTGCAATAGACTAATTCTATTGTGCATTAGTGCATTAGCTCAGCTGCACTTCTAGCATCTCATGTAGATGTGCAAATAGTATATTGAGAGAACAGAAAGGAGTTATTATATGAGTTGTTCCAAATTCGTATTCAGACTATGGAATTTAAACTAACAGGTAAAAACCATGTATTTTTGTACCTGAGATGCCAGTGCATAACGTCCAGAAACTACTGCCTATAGAGCAACAAAAGATGCTTTCCAAACAGGCATACAATCAGTTGCCTGCCTCTTGCACTATGTATCAGACATTTTCTATATGCTCATAGTGAGAACCGTATCTTAGTAGAGAAATTTCCTATGGGCCTATCTTGCTTCCTATTCACAATCATACAGACCTCCTAGTTTCCCAATTATGGTCACAAACAGTCCTTGTGGCAAATACTGCTATTTCTTATGAATTGCTTAAGAAAAACTACAATCTCATTGTTCTATTTCTGGAGATGACACTATAGAAACATTTTTGTGGAATAGGCTCCAGCTAAAGAATTATTTTTACAAATACACACTATGAGCTTTTTAGAGTGGGATAATATATTCCTTTGGGTTTTGCCATACTGCAGAAGCTATCAGCATTCAATAGTAGAAGGCACTCCCAGGATTGCTGACCTCTAGCAGCAAAATTTTAACAGCCAGTTTGAACAGGAATTTTCATAACAAGATCTCATCCACAGATTGGACTGTATTTAAACAGGGTTTAAACAGGAACTATGGATTGTTATCCCATTACCTGGATTAGTTTTTGTGATCCCATTGTCCCTATGGGTCCTTTGCCTCTTTGCTCCTCCTAGCACTATCCCTCTTACCCCTCCATCCTCTTTTCTCACCTTTTGTATTCAGATCACTCACTCTACTTTATACTCTGCTCCATGCTGTCCTTTTACAACATCTGATGAACTGAAGTCAAGTTCATGAATGCTTGTAGTCTATATTTATCTGACTTAGTTCATAAGGTGCTTATCTACCCTGCCTTCTGACTAACATAACTACCTCCAACTTCTCAGTGGCCAGGGACTGCGCTAGCAAAGGCTACACTAGCAGGGGATATGCCAGCAGGGGCCACAGTCCCCAAGAGCCATAAGCGCCCCCTGCTGCAGCATGGCGCAGAGCCCCCCCCTGCGTCGAAGCCCCTGCTAAATGACTCTTGTGCTGTGGCCAAAATCCCCTGCTACTGAAATCACAGCTCCACAGGCCAGATCCAAAGGTTCTGTGGGCTGGATTCAGCTGCTGACCATAAGTTGCTGACCCCTGTGATAGATAATGCCTAGTTCTCCTGCCCTGCAGGCTGAAAAATACAACTTTGAGTGGCCTTAAAATGATCAGTCAGGAAGCAATAGCCATAACTGCTGGTCTACACAAGTCTTAAAGCAATGTAAGTTTTAAACATTTTGATCCCCTTCAGCCTTAAAGCTGAATGACAAATGCTGACTAGATACCTCATAATTCCTAAGTTTAAGTTTGCTTCTTTGAGACAATATTTGAAAACTGGGTAGTAGGAAAAACTGGATATCAGTGACGCGGGCAAAATCTGCATGCCAGCATCATCTCAGTGCAGAATTACTAAACTCTCTGTCCTTTTTTGACTTAAACTGCATTTTGTGAATAGAAACAGGTATCTTATACTTATGGTTTGAAATAACAGCTTTTAGAGAGTGCTGACAGAAGTGACAATTATAGTGTGATCCAGCCCCCGAAGTAGAGGTGCGCTGATATGTCAGTTCATACTGGATCAGCACCAATAAAAGGAAAATTGGTATTATTAGCAATCAGCTTCTTTTGGCTGGTGTAGCCAATAATGTCACCAATAAACGCTGCGTGCATATGCGCGGATGCAGCATGCACATGGCCAGGAATGCAGCCCGGCAACTTAGAGACCAGAGTCCAGCCCATAAGTCTGTAGCAGAAGAGGTGTGGGGGGAAAGGAGGGGGGCAGATCAAGGCCCCAGTGGTGAGGGAGGGAATGGGCTGGGGCTGGGGCAGGGCCTGGGATGGAGCCACAAGCATCTCATCTGGGGGGTACAGGCAGGTGGGGATGGTTGGGGCAGCTCCCAGCTACCGGTGGGCATGTGCACCCCGGATTTGTGCACAGGGCGAGGGCAGGCTACCCACTGCGGGCTCCGGGCCAGGGGCTGCACTGGCCTCTTCCCATTGAGGAGGGGGTTGAGCCAGGGCTGCATTCAGGGCAGGTGGGGGCAGGGCAGGTGGTGGTGGCACTGGGAGGAGTGCTATGGCAGAGGCTACAGCCACCCCAAAATTCACCACAGCC
>NW_005843667.1:24494-68220 GCF_000455745.1 Alligator sinensis | reverse complement strand
CTCCCCTCCCCCCTCCCCTTCCACCACACCAGCTGGAGGCAGCTGTATCAGAAATTGGATTGGTATCAGCTAATACGCCTCCTTAAATATTGGCTATCAGTATCGGCCCCCCAAATTTTTATCAGTGCACTCCTAGTACTGAGTAGAGGATTAAAAGCTAAAACACCTGATCACTGATCGGACTGCCTCAGTATAAGGTCTCAGGATGTGCAAGGCTTTCTGTATATCTTTCACTTCACTTGTAACATAAGGATTTTAAAGTGGGAACAATAATGTTGATTTACCAACATCACGGGGTATTATGAAATTAAACAGCTGAGGGGACTTTTACTGTCTTCCAAACTGAAAGAAAATAAAAAAATAAGATGTATATACCTTCAAACTTCAATGCAAAGTCATAATAAAGTGGTAAGCATTATTTTAAGCAGAAATGAATAACACACAAAACCTCTTTTGGCCAGATAAATAGAATGGGGTCAATACTGCCTACATAAATTACATAGAGCTCATCATCCTTATATACAATCTTACTGAGTCCATAAAGATACTCTGGCAGCTGCCTTGATAGCTAAATAATTGAAGATTACTATATTATATATCAATAAATTTTATGTCTCTAAATTCTGCCAGATTTTTTTACGACTTCCATCCTTCAGATAAAACACACACAATGTATTCTTGCATTAAATTACTCACGTTATCCAGCTGTTTTAATTCAGTGCTTGCTTGAGTGCCAAATTTGTTTTAGACATGACTTCTTTTTCTATTTTGCAAACAACTAATATTTAAACAAGATTCCAGTTAACACAGCTTTTACATATAGATTCGTGTCAGAGTTTAGAAATACATAACTACTAACGCTTTTAGATCCATCTTTGTCAAACAGTGTTTGTTCCATCCTATACACAAATTTACTGAGTTTGAACTGAATCTTACATCATGTGGATGCAACTATTTCTTGCATGGGCTGGAAACTGTTACATTCATCACTAAGCTTTTCTGTAATACAAGAGAGGTTTACAATAACTGACATGATAATAGCCTCTGCCCTGCCCTGGATTTTTCTTGAAATTCATTCCTTAATTTCAGCTATGTTGCTTTTTTCTGATACATGGGTGGAAGGCTATTCACAGCAAACACTACTGCTACAATCTTAATAAATCGGCTGATGGTACCGTTACCTTAGGCAAGCAGTCATGCTATGATAGTTCATGTACTAACTACAGACTGGACCCTTTTCCCCGCAGCATGAAGCATTTAAAAGACCAACCAGTGATTACAGCACTGAGAGCAAGCAAGTATCATAGAATGATAGAAAATTAAGGTTGGATGGGACCTCAGGAAGTCATCTAGTCCAAGCCCCTGTTCAAAGCAGAACCATCACCAACTAGATTATCCCAGCCAAGGCTTTGTCTAATTGGGTCTTAAAAACCTCCAAGGATGGAGGACTCCACCACCTCTCTGGGCAACCTGTTCCAGTGTTTTCCCACCCTCCTAGTGAAAAAGTTCTTCCTAATATTTAACCTAAACTTCCCTTGCTGCAACTTGAGACGACTGCACCTTGTTCTGTCATCTGTCACCACTGAGAACAGTCCAGCTCCATCCCCTTTTGAACCTCCCTTCAGGTAGTTGAAGGCTGCTATTAAATCTCGTCTCAGTCTTCTCTTCTCTAAAGTACTAAGCTCCAGACTGTGAACAGTGCCTTACAGAGGCAATTTTTCAATGCTTCAACACAGGTTCAGATTCCTATACATTTTACCTAAATTACTGCTCACTGAAGTCTATGAAAAACCCTCCAAGAACTCGTGTGTGTGCTGGGCAGGACCTTTAGTCATTGTAAGATCGAAGATGTCTATTAACAAAGCGAACATCATCAACTTATAAAAGGCCAACACAATGAATCTGCACCGCTATATCTCATTTTGAGGGCTTAAATGACACAGTCTTTGTTCTGTCCTGCTGCACAGGAGTTTATTTTACTGACATTAAAACAGATCATATTCTGACAAAGTCTTTCTTTCCTCAATAGACTTTGAGAAAATAAGAGGCTCTAAAAATTGGCTTTGTACAAACAGCACTATAAACACAACACAGAATGCTATAATCTTCCAATGTCCTCCTCCTCCAAACTGTTCAGTGTATGAGTAAGAAGTCTACAAAACCTTAGTCTGCAAGTCAAGTTATGAGCTTTGGACCACCAGTAAAACATGTAGTTAGAATTTGGAGAGGTATTTTCATAAGTTCCCAGCATCTGCCCAGCTCCTTTCCTATTGCAGTCCAGTGACAGAAGGCCCATTGACTTCAGTGTGCGTAGGTCAGGCCAATATGGAGCACTTTCTAAAATAATTCCCTACCAGTTAATTCTGTTGGCAAGACTGAGACTAAATGTGACACATTTTCCTATGGTTTACTTAATTTAGAAGTGCTAAGAAAAATAGCAAAGTTCTCTGTTAAGATGTTTGCCAATAAAAAGAGATCAACATGGGCACTATGTCACTGAGTAAAAAGCAACAACAAACCATCATTCATATATACCATATTTACTCTATCAGCATGGGGGGAGCCCTTCATCTTATATTTGCATATGAAGTGGAGGGGGAAGCAGGTGACTGCTGTGGCTGTGACACTGACCCTGAGCCCGGATACAAGCCAAAGTCAGACCCACAGTAGCTTCCTGCCCCCTCCTTCCCCTCCGAAGCTTCTGTCCTGCACCCCCCCCCACCCCTTCCCTGGAGTCTCTCCCACATAGAGCACATGGAAACTCCTTCCTCTGCCAGGCCAGTCAGCAGCACTGACACTGTTGTATGGCCAGGCAAGGGCTCAGCTTCCATATGCTGTGCTCCAGGATGGAGCAGCCTTGGCAGCGTTTGACAGCAAGGGTGGGGAGGGAGGTAAAGGGACACAGACTGTGGAGTTGGAAGAGTAAAGGAAGAGACTGAAAAGCAAGGCAGGGGAAGAGGAAAAGACTGAGGAGCATGGTGGGGGGGGGGAAAGAGGCAGAGGCTGAGCTGGGGGTGGCGGGGGAGGTGGCAAGGGGGAGCAGGAAGGCATAAGGGGGAAGAAAGGGGCCACCTGACCTACCCCAGTCACTACTTTCCGTGCTATAGCAGTGATGGTGAGATTCAAGACAATTCTCCAATACTTGGATTCCATACCTGGAAAATTATAACAAATGTATACATTTGTATACATATTTTCCATATACAGAATTTAATTATTGGGAGGCCATCCTTCAGGATTGTCTTATATTTGAGTAAATATGGTAGTTACTTTCCTGATGTAATTGCACATCACCCACGCTCCAATAAAGAAATCAGAATTTTGCAAAAAAAGATAGGTAGTGCAGGACGTTTTATGCACTTGAACTTAATTTACACTCTTATGTGCAAAATAGCTAAAGAAAACGGGGTTCTGCATTTATACGCCATATCAAGAAAGAGCAACCCACTACTGGAGTACGTACTTTATATCAGACCAAGTGTTTAAACAGTAGGGAGAATTTCTAGTGTTGGGTGTTTGTGAGGTGCATTCAATCAACAATTAATATAATTTTAAAATGAGGGACAAGGAAGGAGAGAAAAAACACATAATAAGGAACCAAAGGTAGAAAACAGAGGGAATGAAGTAAAATAAAAGTGGGTAAATGGGCCACAGATAGGCAAGGAGACAGGGGATAAATAGTTCCTGTCCTCCTTTAGGGCAAGAAATTTTCTTGGAAGCTGCATTTCCATCTGTAGTCTGTAGCTTTTGCTTAGCGAAGACACCAAAATAGACGGATCCTAGATTTCTATTTCCAGAAATACTGTTTAAAGCTAAATGTACTAGACCAAGGGTGCTGAACCATGGCACCACGTCATCTGGCTTATGGGATTCCACATGGGTGTGGAAATTTGACAGCAGAGGAGCAGTGGCACTGCTGCCATGCTGCCAAATTTCAATACTCATAGGGTACCTAATCCCAGTGCAGAGGGCCAGGCAGGGGCAGTGTCAGGACCCAGGGTCAAATCCCGAAACAAGGTGGCAGGAGGGGGCAAGACCAGGGCTCAATCCAAATGCACAGGGGTGGGAAGGAGTGGTGCCAGGCAGGCCCCCAGGGACCAATCCCAGCACGTGGGACTCAATTCAGGTCGCAGACTCACCCCATGCCACTCATCTGACCTACAGATCCAAAAAAACTGAGCAACACTGTACTAGAGACTATAAAAATAATTTTAACAGGTTCTTACCTTTAATCAAATATCACAGAACCACCATCATATGCAGCATAGTCTGGAAGCACTTGTAGATTTTTTCCCCTCAGTATAATTTGAATCCTGAACCTAGTCCACTAAGTCACACCACACATCTTATCTTCTATTCCAGGTACAAAATACTGTACATTAATACTGTACTGTACAAAGTAAAACTACAGAAAGTGAGGATACCCGGCCAAATTCTTAATATAAGCAGTTTCATACACTTTTGGTTAACTGCTATTTTCTGTCAAGTCACCATGTTGCATGCTGCCACAACTCATGAAGGTCTCAAGATTATTATTCATTATTTGCATTACCATAATGGGTAGGAGTCAGGAACCATAAACCCATTGTGCTAGGTCTTGTTCTTTGCATAACTGGCCCTACCCCAAGAAGCTTACACTCTAAGTATAAGGCAACAAAAAAATACAGATGTGCAAGCACATGGAAACAATGACTATGTCTGGCCACAATCATAAGCAGCATTCATAGCACAATGCAGCCTGACTGCTATCAATTTTTTTGCAGTATCACAGTGAAGAAGATTTTTAAACAAGTGTTGAAGGGAACTTCAAAGGCAGCTCTGAAGATGTTAACAACGAGCTTCTCCTAAGCATAAGAGACAGCATGGGAGAAATGCACAAAGGTCTTTGTCTGAAGAACTAAAAAAAAGGCAAAAAGGTTGACATCATATAGGTTGTGAAGGGCTTTGAAGTGAAAACAATTCTGGTTGGGGTAACAGAAAGAGGAAGCCAGAATAGGGATGTAAACAGCAACTATGTAAACACAAGGTCAAGAAAAAAGATACAAATATGATCTCAGCAACAGGATTTTGGATGGGTATCAGTATGTCAAGGACACAGAAATAGAGGTGGCAGTAATCAAGATGCGAGATGAGATTTAACTATGAAAATAGACAGGAAAGGTTGTAATTCAGGGAGGTCATGCAGAAAGAATTTGAGACCGACACAGCCTGGAAAGAAGTCAAAGTTGAAAACAAGACCTAGATTACAGGCTTCAGTGACTGGCAAGATACCGGTGCTGTATGGGAAAGGAGGTAGACGGGAAGGCTTGTCAGAGAGATTGTAAAGAACTCAGTTCTTGCTATGCTGAAACTGTGACAGTGGTTACTGATCCATAAAGATGCATAAGACAGACAGACAGACCAAGGTGTTAGTACAGATGGAAGACAGACTGGAATTGAGGGAGGTTTGTGAATCTTTTGCATGAAGATGATAGTTCAATTTGTGTCTGCAAATGAGATTACCCAGAAAGAAGGCATTGATGGAAAATATAATATCGGTGCTGTATTGGAAAGGAAGTCGAGGGGAAGGCTTGTCAGGGAGATTGTAAAGAACTATGCTGCAACTGTGACAGTGGCTACTCAGGGATGAAGATGCATCAGATAGACAGGCTAAGAAGAGAATGAATGGGCTAGCAACCGAGCCTTGTGGGATCTTCTCAGAAAGGTAGAAAGGGGATGAAGAGGATCCAAAAGATGGGACAAAGGAATTATTAGAGAGGTCAAAAAAGAACCAAGACAGTCATGCAAGTCAAGGGAGAACAACATTTCAAGCAGAGCAAGGCTGACTGTGCCAAGGCAACTTCCCAGTCAAAGATGATAATGTGGGAGTACTAGTTCTGAGGTCTGGCTAAGAAGCAATCCGAGTTTTTGGCTGGCATGATTTGAATTTCTCAGCATAACCCTTAAGACTAAAGTACACATACAGTATATTAGGGCTAAGAACAGACATTCAAAAAGCCTAAGCCTGAATTGATTCAATCTTTGCAGGTTAGTATAACCTGCAGAAATTGAATCGGTTTGCAATTGTATAGATGCTCCCTTTTCATTCTGGAAACGCAGGGACGTTCCTGCAGGGGCTCAGGCTGGAAGCCCAGGGGTGCTAGAGCAGCCCTCCCCACTCCCTTCCACAGGGAAGCTAAGCTTGGGAAGTGGGGGTGGAGACCCGGGCAGGCCTGAGTAAGACTGAGAAGGGGTTTAAAGCCCCACTTTGGCCTGCAGGGTTTGGAGGGTGGGAGAAGAGGCAGCGTGGCCAGACCTCTGTGTTGGGGGAGGAGGGGAGAGCTCTGCCTGCCCCAGCGGCTCCCTGACAATCCCAGCACACAGGGCTGCCTGGCCCCAGAAGGGAACTTTTCCCCCCTCCTCCCTCTCCCCCACTGCCAGAGGGGGTGGAGAAGGGGCTCAGGGGTGTATGTCTGTGTGGGGGGTCTTTCCCCTCCTCCCCCCTCTGACACTGTGGGGTGGGGAAGGGGGCTCTTGCGAAGCTGCCTGGCCTGGGAGCGGGACTCTTCCGCTCACTCCTCTCCCCTCCTACTCCCCCTGCGGGGCAGGGAGGGGGGGATCTGTTCAATGCTGGGGAGGGGGGACTCTACCCTCTCGTCCTCCCCTCGTCCCCACAGGGTGGGGATGGGGGGCTCTGTTCAGTGCTGGGGAGGGGGGCAACCTCTTCCCCCTCCCCCCCGCTCCTGCAGGGCGGGGAGAGGGGCTCTGTGCGGTGCAGCCCATCCCAGCCCAGCCAGAGCACAGCTGTAACTGAGCCACAGCTGCTGGGGTGGCTCTGCCCCCACGGCCCGGACCGGCCTCACTCAGTCATGGCTGAGGCAGCCACATGGTGGGGCTGGGCTGGGCTGGGCTGCAGAGGCAGGGCCACCCCCAGCAAGTGCAGCTCAGTGACACAGATGCTGAGCCCTGACAGCAAGCGCAGCCTAGCCTGGTGTGTGTGATCAGTCTGCCAGCCCCACGGTCCATTTGGTTACCTATAAGTTTATCAGGGGTGTTCCCCAGGATCTGGGGGAACGATTGTTCACCAGAGTGCCTCAAGGGATGACAAGGTGGAACGGTTATAAACTCCTGGAAGACCGTTTCAGGCTGGACATAAGGAAGAATTTCTTCACTGTCTAAGCCCCCAAGGTCTGGAATAGCTTGCCACCGGAAGTGGTTCAAGAACCAACACTGAACGCCTTCAAGAGAAATTTGGATGCTTAGCTTGCTGGGATCCTATGACCCCAGCTGACTTTCTGCCCCTTGGGCACGGGGCTGGACTCGATGATCTTCTGAGGTCCCTTCCAGCCCTGATGTCTATGAAATCTATAAAATCTATGAAATTCCCACAGTCCCCTCCCCTCTGCTCCCTGACAAATGGGCAGACCCTGGCTGTGGTGAAGAAAGTGGGAAAGGAGGGAAGAATGAACTACCTCCCTGCCCACTTTGCCTTAACGGGGCCATGCCAGCTAGTATCTCGCTACGGCCTCTCTCGGCTTGGGCTAGAGAGCAGAGGGGTGGTGTCAGCCCTGCTCTGGAGTAAAGAGCACAGCCTAGACCAGAGAGCATGCTGGGATGTTGGAGGACTCTGGTTTAACTTAAACCAGGAAGGGGTCTGGGACAGACATTGCATAAACTGGTTTGAGCTCAATCAGTTAAGTCTAATACTACATTCAACCAGGGTTATCTCAAACCAGTTTTGGCCATTTTGAAACTGGTTTATGTGCACCGAATGCCTGTTCTGTAACAGGTTTAAACCAGTTTCTGATCACTTAAACTGGTTTGTGTGTAATGTCTGTCTCTAGCCTTGGTATACCAAACCAAGTATCACATCTATCAGTGTAAAATACAAACATGACAAAAACAAGGCTTCAGAGAGTCTGCTTGGAAAGGTATCTAACCACTCAGGGTGAAAGTTAATTCCCAAGCATGCTGTTACAAAAAAGTCTGTCATTAAATAAAATGATGTTCTGACCTACATCACCATTTGTTGAGTTTCTATCCAACATGGTTTAACTATTTGTAATGCATTTAAATTGACCTTTGTTCCCAGAGAAATTCATCCATGAGAGTTTGGCAAGAGAATCTTAAATTCAGAATGAATGCCAGAAGGGACTTTATAAAGATACTAATTCTCTGGTTCGAGAAAATAAGTTAGGTTATACTGCCTCCCAGTGTACAGTTACTGGCATCTAAACCTCGAATACAAGTCATATAAGTAGAAACCATGTTAGACATGGAACTAATACTTCTAAAAATCATTACAGCCATAGTACAGCCTCCCCTTTAAAAAACATTCCATTTGTTTTTAGGAAAAAAAATCCATGCACATAATTGCAAATTATCTGGTTTTATTCCATTTTTTGTTCTTAATTCAATATGATGAAGATATCGAAAAGCAGTCAAGTCTTTTTTTCTAGAATGGTATCAAGAGATGTATAACAGGTTTACAATCCAATGCTTCAAGGTAGTCTCTCAAAACAAACAGTATTTAGAGTAAATGCATAATCTGATGTGGATAAAATGAAGTAATTTAAATATCTGATAGGCAAGTAGCCCTTTGAAGTCAATCACAATCTTTCTACTGTGATTTGGGTCAGCCTATAAGGATTTTAAGCTTAGGGACTACTGCTGAAAGGCTAAACATAACCCCAGTAAATGCCACCCCCCCGCCAGGGAAAGCAGATCCCTGCTGCCTGCCTCTCCACTTACTTACTTGCTCCTCCTGACCCTCTGTCACCTGTACCGCTACTCCAGGCTTGAACCAATGATGGCTGTGGCTCTGGCCCAGCCAAGCACCAGTGGTGGTAGCAGCTCTAGCTCGGGGTAGGTGGCAGTGGCTTTGGCTTCACCTCCAGCCTTGGGCCTGGGTCACAGCTGGAGCCAGAGCTGAAGCAGCTCCCCTACCATGGCATGATCTCTTCCATGCTCCCCACCTGCACCATACAGTCTCCTTCATGCTTTCCCCAGGCTGTACACCATGTCACCAGCTACATTGGGTGGCAGTGGCTCTGAATCCAGAGCCAGAAGAGCTACCTGCCAGTGCATTACTCATGTCCAAGACAAGCAGTTCTCAGCTTGTATACGAGCTGAATGGGGGGGGGGGTCTTGGATTCAAGCAAGCATGGGTAATATCCTGATTACCTATCAAATCCAGATGTAATTCCTCCGTACAATAAACATTTTTCAGTTCTTTGATACACCATGTGTAGAATATATAGCACAGGAAAGCAGCTAAAAACCAATTACTATAATGCACTGTCAAATTTCAGAAACATAGATGTATTTTCTTGCATTTAAATCATCACTGTTCCCTTTAGCTGTTAAGAAAGGACTAGGACCATTAACTGGCTCATACAACTTAGATGAGCCTAGTTTGAGGCAACCAATTACTTTTTTCATAAGTCTGATCTTCTTTGCAAGTCAGTCGGTAAAAATGAGCCAAGTTAACACCTTGATTTAGCCATTAAAACTGAATATACAAATAGTATATGTGCATGATCTAACAACTCTTCAGTTTTAACTTCAAAGCACAGTGTTATTCAGACATAACAAGCCAAAGGAATGTCCCTCAAATTGTTGCAAATTATCTTCATATTTAATGTAACAAATAAGAATCCATTAGTTTCACAATGGTTATCACCTAATTGATTTCTGTTGGGGTAAGTCAATTTGACCCTCCAGTGTAATTCCCTCCAAACTGTACAGCTCTGTACCTAAAACAGGGAGTTCTGATGGTAAATTATTTCTTATGTACAGCCAATTTCTCATGCTGTCTGAAGTGCAGGTCAGGGCCCAGAATAGAAGGGTTCACATCTTTGTTGTAAGATCCCAGTTCCAAGCTATAACCCTATTTCTTTGTCCATTAGAAGGACAAGTTCACAATTATGAAACACATCCCCTAACCTAAAAGGAAACTAACTACATGAAAACAAAACAAAACATAAGAGAGAACCAGAAATACTTACTGCAGTTGGATCCTTTTGGTGAAGTTGAGCCGCTGTCACTTGTTTGAAGCCTCCAGGATAACTAAAATACAAAAGAAACTAACTTAAGATTTTATGCTTTCATTAATACAGCCAGTGTTTACAGTAGAAAGCACTGAATCTTTAAGAAAACTATATCATATGCCTTCCTATAAAGCCACAAGTAAAGGAAATGCTTCTCATGAGGGGAATATATTTTTTATAAAATGGAAACATTCCATTTTGCCATAGGCCTATATATTCACTTGGGTACTGAAGTGATGCCCTTGAAAAAAAAAAAAAAAACCACCCCAAAACCCACAACTTGTTGTATACCAGGTGTGTCAAACTCTTTTCGCCCCATGGGCTGAATTACTGGTGCAGGGCTGGTCTGTACATGGGACCAGGCCCATGGACCTTCCTCCCCTTCCCAATATACCAGATCTCGTGGCTTCTCCAGCCAGCCTGGGAGCAGCTGGAATGGGTACTAGTTTGGCCACAGCAGCAGCCGCACTGCACATGTGGCCACTTGAGCCAGACTGCGACACACATGGCACTCACTCCAGCAGCTCCAGGGCTGTGCCACATGTGCAAAGTCTGGGATGCACGATGCACATGGTGCCTGAGTGCTTTTTGCAGTGTGGTCCCAGACTGGCTCGAGCATGTGCTGTGGTGGAGCACATCCCAGAGCAAGCACTGCATGCATTGCAGTCCAGCTGGTGCAACCACCATGTGCAGCATGGCTGCTCCTCTAGCCAGACTGTACCCATTCTGGCTACTCTGGGATCTGTGCCTCATGCTGGGAAGGTCCCAGGACAGATGGAGTAGGTGCCAGATCAGGTATGCTGGGGGAAGGGAAGGGGAAGGGGTCTGTGGGTCAGATCTTGCCTCCATGCCACAGGCACGTACCAGGCCCTGTGTGGGTCTGGTCAGACCCAGGGGGCAGAATGGTGGTGACAGATGGATGGTGGGGCTCTACGGGCCAGATCCAGCTCATGAGTCATATGTTTGACACCTCTGTTTTAGACAGTTTATTAATATATTATATACTGACACAACCACAACTACACTACACAAAATAGAATAAAATATGAAGAACTATTATGAATTCAACTGTTAGCCAGTCAGTGGCTTATATATATATGTTGGGCTAGACTATTATCTTTGGCCACTTACAGACATGGAAAAAACAAAAAGAGCTTTACTTTAAGCTTGGCACACCTCTGCACCGAGTGTAGCAAATGCCCAGAAAAGGCATCATGTTAGTTTGACCCAGCTCACCCAATGTCTGTATAGATCAGGTGCTTCAGTGGGTTTTTTGGGGGATTCAATCAGCTATTAGACAGAAGTGCCAAAAAGCCCCGCTGAAATGCCCAATCTATGCAGACACTGGGGAGCCAGATGAAACTAACATGCTGCTTCTTCTGGTAAAGCGCTGTTTTTGGGCTTGTTTGGTTTTTTCCATGTCTGTCAGCAGCCTTTGTTGCTTGTTAGTCTGTTCTTCATGTTTTGTCCACAGAATAACACATGGGACACTTACCATACTGTGACATACTGCAAAAAAGAAAAAAAAAAGGAAGCAACGGTGTAGAGGGTAAATATGATTAAAATCTATGAAATCCAAATTCTGTTATAGTTGAAGGACGGGGAAGGTCAGTCTAAGGTCAGCCTAGTGTTATGGGATACAGCCAGTGTATATTAGCATCTATAATCTTTCAACTGCACACCTAAGGTAGTTACTGTACATGGGGCCTGATTCAGCAAGGTACTGAGCTCTGCCTAAGCCCGATGGGCTTTTCATACTGTCTAGGTTAGACACATGCCAAAGCACCTTACTAAACTGGAGCCAAGGTCCTGGCACAGTGCTGAAACGTGGTATGCAATCTTTTTAAGTAATTAAGAGAACACATTTCTTTAATATTTAGAAACCTAAACATTATGGAAGAATATTAATGGATAATTATATTTTTTTCCTTCTAAACTTCATTCCTCCTTGTAATTATTTTCTGGTACATTTTCCTCTTCTCTCTGTTACAATAATAATCCCCAAATTTTTCCCTCTACAACTTTGTTTGGTAAACATTTTCCTTACAATGATTTTCTTCAAGTGAGGAAATTAGTTTCTAGCTTCTGTTCTGAATTGACTTTTTCCTCCTTTCTTCCACCTTGCCCTACAATCTAAGTGATTATGACAACAAAATGATAGCTACACGTGTTTTTTTTAATTTTATAAGCTTCTATGAAATCTTTTCTTTATTCCATCTTCAAACAATTATTTTTACATGACCTCACAGACAATGGTGACTAAAAAGTATTAACAGCAGCATCCACTAACACAGCATTGAGTTTAAGGTAGGGTTGGCAAGCCAGTCAATGGAAAGTCAAATATTGTCAAATGGCTACATATTTTTGACCAGTCAAAGATCAGTCAAATATTATTGGAATACTTTCTGTGATTAGAGCAACTAGGGATACAAATATAATAAAAAATTAGACATTTAAAAACTCTTTTAATTATACTGATTAACTGTTTAACTGATAGCACATACCTACTATGGAGGGCTGGGGTGCAGAGGCTGCGTGGGGGATGAGCTGCAGAGGCCTGGGGCTCCTTGCTGTGGGGCAGCTCCCTGCGCAAGTGGCCCCGGGCTGCCCATAGCCAGGCCCTTGGCAAGCAGTGCAGCACGGTGGATTTGTTTTTAATCTTTTCTTGACACATTTCTTAATGGAAAAATTGTGCTTTTTCAGTGCTTAGTATTTTGCAAATGATTTAATTGTGAAATAAAAATTTATTTTAACATTATGTAAGAAATTTTTAATATAAATAAAAAATATATATTGGACCATATTTGGCAATTTTTGGCCAATATTTGACTGGTCAGTTGACCAAACTTTGACCAATCAAATACCCAACCCTAGTTTAAAGGTCTGTCAACAGTTTTCTTTTACAACATTTATTTTCAAAGCTTTGTAACTTGGACAAATCAGGAATACATTTTTAGACAAAAATTCATAAAAGAAAGAGGTGTTATTAAATTTTGTATGGTTTAGAGTGAGGGCCAGCAACCTTTTTTTTTTTTTTTTTTTTTTTTTAATACCAGCGAGCTGGAACAACCCAGCCCCAGTCCAGTGCAGAGTGGGTTCAGAGGCACATCAGTGTCAGTGGGGGTGGCTAGGGGGCCTTCTTCACGCCCCCAGAGCCACGCAGCTAGGAGTTCTCTCCCTGTCCCTGCTTTTCCTTCCCACTCCTTACCCCAGCCCAGTCCTCGTGCAGCTCCCCTCCAGGTGGAAGCTGTACCTGTGCCACAGCCTTGGGGAAGGTGGGGCAGAGGGAGAAAAGCAGCAGTGGCACAGGTACAGCTTTCAGCTCCCCTGCATGCACAGCTTCTTGCTACTCAGTCCCAGTATAGGCACAGGTACAGCCAAAGCCCCATGATTCTGTAGACCAGATCCACAACTGGCCCACAGGCCAAATGTTGCCACTCCCTGGGTTTAGAGCATTGAGAACTTAAAACCATTCATTTCACACAATTTTATGATAAAAGCTTTGGTTCAAGATAACATTGCATTTATTCATAATTATAAACATTATTGATTAGTGCAAATGGATTCTAGTCTTGGAAAAAAAAGGAAAAAATTCTTAAGCATTTAAGTGACCTTGAAACCTAAAGCATAGTTGTAAAAGTGGCTTCAGAATGTAGGAATCTACAAAAGGACTTAGTTCAACATTACAATAGCCAGCTTTTAGACTCCTGGCCCCTAGTGAAGAATTTAGTCCTGGGTTAGGTGGCTGGGTTCCCTATGTGTGGGGATGAAGTTATACCTCAGAAAGTGATTAACAAAAGCCAGCATAACAGGCAAGGAAGAGCACAAGCTATTTTGCATGGAACGCTAAGGGTAGGTTAAGATGTCTTAAGGCATCAGACTGGACTACCCAACTCAGGGTTGTCAGACAGCACTTCCTTCCACTTGGGATTCACAGTCCTGAACGCATCCTTGGGTTCTAAAAGCAAGTCAGGGTTCATCTTCTTTTTAAAGAGAGACCCAGATCTGGATTTCTCCCTTCCCCGATGCCTTAAGCCAGGAGTTGGCAATCCCTTGCTGCCCCAGGCTATTGGTTACAACCAGGAACTCTGTCATGGGCTGCAAATCTCTACCGCTATGCTACCCAAGCCACCTGCACTTACCTTTGCCACTGATTCAAGTGACCAAGGGTGAAGGCAGGATTAAATATGGCAGTGCCGTTGGAACAGAGAGGGCTGGGGGCCTACAGACACCGCAGGGGGAACAGACAGAGCATGGTGGGCTGTAGGACTCAGGAGGTGCCGCCTCTGCCACCCAGGCAGCTGCTCCCCTTCTGAGCTGCTGCAGGCCAAATCTAGCCTGTAAACTGCCAACCCCTGGCCTAAGCTGGAGAGTTGTATATGAGATATAGCATGCAAACACACAATTGCACAGGTGCAAGACTTCACTAATATGCACTCAGTAGTTATGCCAGTGGTTCTCAACCAGGGTGACAGGAAGCGTGAGAAGATAAGCACATAAGGGCAAGCTTAGGCTCCAGGTGTGATAAGAAAAGAAACTAAGGGCAGGCTCAAGCTTTCCTTGCCTGGCCCCTCTGGTCAGCCTGGCTAGCTTCACCCTTTTGTTCACACCTTTCTGGGCCCAATAAAAAAGTGGGGGTTCACCCTCTCAAATTCAGCCCTCAACAAATGTAACTCTTATTCCATCTAACATGTAAGTTTCTTTTTCCCTTCTGTTTATGTTGCTTCTAGGATCTATATGAAGCTGAGAGGCTTAATATTTTCAGAACAAGTTCTCTTATCCATGACCCATATTTGTTTGATTCTAGTCTTCTAAGACATAAGAACTCTCTAATTACACGTTAACATCTTTTAACTTATTTTCCTTGGTTCTCTTTTCAAAGCTACTACTTTGAATATTTGAATACTAGTATTTTTACGTTCTACAAATTCATTCGTCTGTCTTCACTACTGATCAAAAGCCCAATGAAGTGAATGATTTTGGGGCTTTCTATGTCCATGGGCTCTGAATCAGCCTCTCATTAATACCTCCTGAATTCCTCAGGACTGGAAATTCCAAAACTGTTAATACACCATTAAAAGAATACATGAAATGTATTATATATATTCTTTTATTCAAACAGCCTCAATTTATTTCTATAACTTACTTCCGTTCCTGCTGCCATTTTTACTTTTCCTACAGACATGTATGCATTGTTCCCCAATGGATCTATTTTAATAGATATTTTAATTAATCAACTAGTGTGGTCACATTACAAATATAGGAGCAACTGTTTTTACTAGCTTTCATTGACTGTGGTAATTCTCATGCCCGAGGCTTCATACCAGAAGCTTGGGAAATAACATTAATGACAACATATTATCAATTCTTTCTTGATAGAACCTCATTTTTCAGTGATTTCCTCAGTGATTTTAAAAGAGGTTTAAATCACCCAGGCACAATCTTGTTAACACTAAGTGCCTGCATTATCTTTCTATTCAGTTTCTCATTGCTTGAGGCAAAACGTTGATCTCATAATCTTATTTGCCCTTTGATCTGCTAACATAACTCAAGTTAATTTCCACGGTCCTCTTAAAATAATGGTTTTGGTTAGCTTCCTTGACGTTTTAAACAAAATAAACTACTCTTTAGCAAAAATAACCTCATCTTTGGCTTCATCTCCATCCAATAATAAAGTTTTCTTAGATAAATGTAATTTATGCCTGCTTCTGACACCGTAGATCGCATATTATTTCCCTAGTGATGCACGTTATGCCAGGAAAAAAAAACACCTTTCAACGCTATGTCTTAAATCTCTCTGAAGGGCCTCTGGAGTGAGCCCAGTAGCCCTACCCACTCAAGCATGCCTAGGCCTGTATATTAGTCAGAATATATACTTGGGGTAGGTGCCTGAACAGTCCAGAGTATGTGGAGAGCCCCAGTATGGTGCTGCAGGCAGGCATGATCATGATGTGTGTCCATTTATTTTGCTCAATTTGCAAGTTTGGGATTAGAGACAAACAGACACAACAGGCAGAGCTTATTTTTAAGGTAGTATTTACAAGATCACTCCAAAGATGATACAGACATAAACTTCATTCTTAAACACACAAAAAAACCAAGCATATTCAAAAACAAGTCTCCTTTTGAACTGATATTTTATGGGAAAAAAATTAAGTACAAAACCAAAACTGGCTGCAGAATCAATTCATACTATTAACTTCTTCAAAGACTTACTGTGAAATGATGGAGCACTTACCCAGAATGTGAAGTATACACCTTCTGTTCCCATTTATTCCCGGAAAAAGCAATGTGCCTTGTATTTATTATGACAACATGGTCTCCACAGTCACCTAGGTTAAAAATAGTAGGGATTTAGTTTCAATGATCACAAAGACAATAAGAACATTGCTACCACTGCAAAATTGCAGGGGTGCACTGATAAAAGGTATTTTGGGCTGATATCAATGGCTGATTATCAACCCACCATATTGGCTGATCCCGATCTAATTGCCAATACGCAGCCTGGCAGCTTGGAGAGCAGCATCTGGCCAGTAAGCCTGTTGGGAGGAAGGGGCGGGGGGGAGGGCACATCGAGGCCCCTAGTGAGGGAGTGGGGCTAGGGCTGGGGCAAGGGCAGGAGCTGCCCAGCCAGGGTGCGGGACATAGCCACGGTTAGTCCAGAAGGAGCACGGGGCAGCTCCCGCTGTTGCACACACCCCTGGGGGAGGAATGTGGGGGGGCACGTGCCTCCTGGATGTGCGCACGGGGCGAGGGTGGGCTGCTGCTACGCACTCGGGGCCAGAGGCTGTACTGGGCTCTTCCCTGCAGGGAAGAAAGGGGCTGGACTGAGGCTATGCTCGGGCTGGGTGGCAGCAATGCTGGGATAGGGGAGCTATGTGGGGGGGGGAGGGGGGGTGCAGACACCCCAAAGTTTGCCACAGCCCCCACTGTACACCCTTTCCCGGGGCCACTGCTGCCCACTCCACCCCCACCTACCCCAACCACAGCTGCTGCCAAGAAGAGCACAGCACAGCCCTGGCCCTAAGCATGCAGCAGCAGCCTACCCTCACCCCATGCACAAATCCAGGCAGCACATACCTTTCCATGCCTCCCCCACAAGTGCATGCAGCGACAGGAGCCTCCCCCCCACCTCCGCCTGATGAATTGTGGCTCTGTGCCATGTCCTGCCCGACCCTGGCTAAGCAGTGCCTAACCCAGCCCCAGCCTCACTCTCTCCCTCACTGCGGGGGCCTTGATTCCCACCCCCAGCAGACCTACTGGCTGGACACTGCTCTCTACATTGCTGGGCTGTACTCCTAGCTGTGTGCATGCTGCAGCTGTGCGGTTGCACACAGCATTCATCAGTGACATTATTGGCCACATCAGCCAAACAATTCTGATTGCCAATAATGTCAATTTTCTTTTTTATCGATATGATATGAATCAATGTATTGGTACACCTCTACAAAATTGGTATCTAATTTCAAATGGCTCAAATGATTAAGTTGTTAAAAATTACCAACATCTTAAAAACGTCAGTATTAAGCATCAAAATTATTAACTTTTTCCATTATCAACATCAACATATCAAAGGGTGAATGAACAGATAAAAGTATTTTCAACCTAGATAGTTGAAGTTAGGGCAATTATTTACATGGCTAAGACTAACATGTTTTGCTTACTGGGTCATATGGTTGCTCTGTCCTACCAGAAAAATATATAAGCAAGTGAATTTAAATCTGGCTTTAAAAGATCTTTAGATGTTTTTACTTTTAGATTTCTAAATTTTAATAAAATTTTCTTTAGAATTCTAAACATTTTCTATTAAATATTCTTAGCCTGAGACAAAAATATGTATTAAAAACAAAAAGATATGCAGATATAACCTTTGTGCTAGTCTGAAGCATTTGTGCTATAATCAAACAGAGATGAGTGTCCCATGTAAAGGACTTTAATGCATTATTTTGCTTGTTACTCAAGAGATCATCCATTCCATGAATAATTATTAAAATTAAAACTTCTAGAGTACCTTAATATTTTTCAAACATTAGAAATTCTAACATATATTATCCATATTTAATAAGAGACTAAACCCCAGACTATCTATAGAACTGTGAAACAAGTGTCATTTTGCTTTAAAATGTGATGATCATTGTGATGTATATTAACTATGACTATCCCATTAAATCAATTTACTGGAAGATGATTTGGTGTCAGTTTCTCTTTAAGATGTATTCAATTTGTCTATGAAACAATTTATTAAAAGTTCAATAAAGATATATTTGATATTATTGAAGAAACTGACTCAATGCAAAATAAACCTTGTGATGCCTAAAAGCTTTTGCTGAGGGATATTTCCATTTATTTTTCTGTGCAACTTCCACTTGTAGTCTTTTGTCCACTTTACTCCACTTGTATTCTGTTCACATGTTTCTTACTACATTTCTTCCCATGGAGATCCCCTTAGGACAGTGATTCTCCACAAGGGTGTTTTGACAGATTCACAGATTTGAGTGCCTTCCAAAGGTGTCACAGGGAGCCAGAACTGAGAAAGATCCAAAAGTTCAAACTTTAACATTCCTTCATCCAGGGTTGAAGTTGGAGACGGTTTGCTGCGTTTGGATTCTTCTCAGCTCGTGTAAAAAAACAGAATGCATCACCTGCCGACCTTTTGAAAAGGGTCTAAGCATTCATGTGCCCATACCCTTAGATGCCTTTTGCAAAACTTGTGCAAGAAACTTACATTCCTTATATTGAAAGGGTGAAAAATCTGATGTGTCCAACATTGCTACCACAACTTTGTTTTTTTTCCTTTTATTTCTACAAAGTGTTCATTTTGGCAGGAGTCAGGCATCAGAAGTCAGGTATACTATCCAGACCCTTGAACATGAAGCAAATGCCTTAAAACTCCCCATTGGGTGCATCTGTGTGTGCCTGCCTGCGCAGATGTTATTGCACAGTCATTTAGTACTTGCACAGTAACCACAGTGGAAAAAAAACCCTGGTCATACTCAGTTCAATCCCCCTTTCAGCATCCACTCTCTGCCCCTGTAACAGCATACTATGAGAGATGGACCTATGATCTGACCCAGAAAACAGCAATTTTTATGTTCTGAGCAGCTGCACTTTAATACAAGTCATAGCACTTTGAGTCTTGAATCAGCTCGGTGCAACCCCAGTCTTGAGATTGAAAAATCAGCTGATTTTTCAATCTCAGCCCTGAACTGGTTCAAGGCCCCGGTGAAATGTGGGGAGCTGGAAGTGACACCAGCACAGCACTGAAGCCAGTCCCAACTCCAAACTGTACCACACCAGAGTTTCAGTTTAAACCACTGATTTTCAAACAGGGTGTCACGGCATGGGGTGCTGCACAGTGCTTGCACTGTTAGGTGCGCAAATGTGATACACAAGATAAATGCAGACATTTCATTCTGACCTGTTATGGTCTGAGTTCTCTGCAGCAAAGGAATTGTTTTGTTTTTTTTTTTTAACTACAGAAAAATAATAGAACAAGTGAGAATTAAGAGCTGGTATTTCCCAAGGGATGCCTTTAGTCTAGAAAGGTTGAGGACCACGGGTTAAACCATGCATAACACAGTCCAGTCTGTGGATGATTTCTTGTTCCACAATTTCCCGTTTCAGTTCATTTTTAAAGTTTTGCTACCTAAAAACATCCAGTCCAAGGTCTGAGCTGGAATGTTCAGGAAGGTTAAAGTGCTCTGCCATAGGTTTGTTCGTCTTTCTGGTACTGGTGTCAGACTGGCATTCATTCACTCTTACACGTAGGGATCACGCCATCAGCCCAAAGCAGGCAGCAGAGGGGCACTGTAAGCAGGTGATGGCATACACCTCATCATGCCAAACCTGGCATCTGGGTCTGGAGCAAGATCTGGTACCTTAGTGAGAAAAGGAGTTAGGCAGTCTGTTCCTGGAGATATGCCATTTAGGAGTTATAACGGGCTGCCTTTAAGTCAGGATAGGTACGTCCCCCATAGTTACCTGGAGCTGCTTGTCATTTTGCAGGCGGGATTACAGATCATTATTTATGTATCCGAGGTGTTCAAGCTGGGGGCTGTAGATGACAACCAATGGGATCCTGTTTCTCTTGTCTTGAGGCTGGTATTGTAGCAGGACTGAACGGGGTCCAAACTTGGCTCTGTAGATTTGGGTGGCTATATGGGCTCCAACCCTGGCTCTGTTGATTTAGGATTGTATTGAAATTGTAAGAATCCCTGCTCCAGATCCTTAGGGTCTGCATCCCATTGTAATGTGGAGCTTGGCTGTAGATGATGGATCTAGTAGTGTGCTCAGGATGAGAAGTACTGGCATAGAGGTAACTGTAGTGGTCAGTTGGTTTCCAAAACAATGTGGTGGTGACATAAACTAATGAAACTTTCACAGTGGTGTCAAAGAACTGAATTTGCTAGGAGGAGTACTGCACAGTCACTTCGATGGAGAGGTGAATGTTGTTAAAGTCCAAGTGGAATTTCTCTATAGAGATTCCTTCCTATGCATCCATATGATGAGGTCACAGAAACAAATTATAGAAAAGTAGGGCCGGAAGGCACCTTCAGCAGTCATCTAGTCCAAACCCCTGCCAGAGACATCATTCCCATGCAAACTATTTTATACAAATCCATTGTCTAACCTATTAATAAAATTACAGTCAACCCTGACACAACTGCAAAGCATAACACCCTAACCTGCCACAGGTAAGGCAGGAGAATGACAGCCAATGTCTTGCTGCTGCAAAAGCTATTAAAATACACTTGAGAGATCCAAGGAAGAGGGTCACACCCCCCTCCTCCCCACCCGCCAATGCAGAGGAAACCCAAAACTCCCACAGTCTGTACTAATGTAAGAATGAGGTAAAATTCCTTCTGGACTCCAAATATGGCGACTGGTCTGACCCTAAGCAGAGGGGCAATTCCTATATGTATGCCGTTTTGTCCATGATAACTGTGGCATTCTCTTTATCAGCCTGCTGTATGATGGTATCATTGTTGTTTTTAGGACTGAGTATGGCTCTCCATTTTGTGGGCCTGAAGTGGTAATGTAATAAGTAGTGTTTTTTGGTAATCTTAGAGCAGGTGTAGAGGCACAAACAGTTTGTGTCCAGATGCAGAGTGGAGCTATGGTCCTCAGGTGCAATCCAGGACCTGCTCTCCTTCTGGTCCTGTGCATGGCTCAGGCCTGTGATAAGGAGTCAGGCAGTGAACAACCTGTCACGGAAATATTCCCTTAGTCTTGGGTGGCAGAAAAAAGCCTTGAGGTCTCCAAACAGATGCACATTACTGAGTTGTGTAACAATGCAGAAAGGAAGAGCATGGGATACTACAGACACCTCAGGCAAGCTGCAAATGTGGCTGGATAGATTGATAATATGTTTAAGAGTGCCACTGCCTAGCACAATAAATTGATTACAGACATGGCTTCACACTGCATTATCTATTTATCTTGCACCAAGAATACATATTTTTATTGGCTTAGCATCATATCCATCTTGCCTGTGGATATCTAATGTTCCCTTTACATTTTTGTTTGGATGAATTATTTGTTTGTCAAGATACGGGTGCCTTCAGGGACAAGGAAATCGCTTATACATAAGCTCAAAACATATTCAGTTCCTACAGGGCAGCCCATATGAGCTGTAATGCAGGAAATGTGAATTTCAGATGTTCTTGGAACACATCACTGATATAAATTATTTTTGAAAACAATATTTATTCCGTTACACTCACAAAAGACCCACAAGAAAATGTAAAATTAAAACAATTAGTCTAGCAATCAATAATATCACCTTCAGAAAAAAAACCCAAACTTGTATGTATTTTATTTTAAATTTTGATTCAGAAAAAGTCAGAGCATAAGCCTGACACCAGAGTATGATCTGAGTCTCTTTGGGTAAATTACAATATTAGTTACATTATTTCTTTTAAAACAGAAAGGAAGAGGTAATTCTTACAAGAGAACATTTAAAAATGTTCCATGATTCCTAAGAAATGATAAGTCACAGGTTTCACGGTCCCCCCACCCCCTGCTATTTTAATAAAATGCCTGATGTCTGCCTATAAGTCATTCTGTCAGTTATAGCTTACAAAGCTGATAACCTATGGGCAGAATTTGTTCATTAAGACAACAAGTCTTAACTCTTTCTCCTAACTCTTATCAGTACAAACCATTACAAGCTTGAGGAATTCCTGATGTTTTCACCCTGAAAGCAATTTTATTTTAAGGGATGAACTATAATTATCCACCTTGAGCTAGCTGTACTGAACTCCAACACATCACATTAACTTCCAGATGTATTCCATTTAATTACTTTTGTTAGGCTTCCTTCTCCCTCTATATTTTAATAAAGGTTAAATATCATTGTATCATTAAATATTAACTAAAGGAACAAAGCAACAGTAAACATAAGCAACATCCTTGTGTTCTTGAATCTTTGACCAAATACACACAGTATAATTTTGCCAAAATTTTGAAATGTATGTAAGTAGTTAAAGTGTTAATAATATTTTTTCTCTCAGTACAAGATAAATATACATTAAAGTTATTTGTGCCCCTTTACGGAGCTTGAATTCAGTTCAGTTTTTGGCAAATGAGTAAGCAAACAGAAGATCTTTATGCAAGAAAAATATCCAATACAAAATAAAAGTCAATTCTTTTCCTTGTAAGTATGGACCCCTCAAAATTCTGGAAAAAATGTTAATAAATATAAAATGTGATTATTTGTATTTCCAGCATCAAAAAGTACAAGTGGATACAAAACAGAAATCCATACATGCTCTTTTCCATACTATCACTTACTTCTCAATATTTTAAGAAACTCAAGTGTTTAAAACATCATAACCAACTCACTTCCAGATTACTTAAAATATACTCAATATCAGATAGAATTTATCATACTATTAAAATAGATCTCGACAGGGTGCCAGAACTATTACAGACCAAATAAAATCCCTGTAAAGCAACCTTCCTTCACAATTATCATTTCAAGCTGAATGAGTGCTCAAGTGAATGCTCAAAAGATCTCTTCCAGAGAAAGATCAAAACTATTTTTCATTAGCATAGCTTCCTATCAACCTTAGTTCGCAGACAACTTTAGTATCTAGCGACATCTTGTGGATAAAAGATGTTTTGCAGCTTTAAAATTTACATTCCTAAAATCACCTTTATGTTGTAAGTTATATTTTCTGCTCTGAAAAATAAAAATGAATCTAAATCTTCATAGGAAAATTCCTGGTGAAACAATGAATGAATGGCACAAGTTACTTTATGCTAAGTCCTTATTTCAGACACTATTTGAAGAGTAGAATGTTACAGAAAGTTTTGAAATAATCAATTTTCAATTTAGATTTGTATTTAATGAAGGCATCTAAACTTAAGAGAATGTACAAGATTGGAAGTTGTAACATATCTTTATGTCTTGTATCCCCTAAGATAATTTGCCTTACCACCACAGAGAAGACTAATGACCAAATCACAGTAGAATGGGAAGGGCCCTCTTTTTTTTGGTCAGTGTCTAACACAGTGGGGTTTGGATCCATAACTAAGGTTTGTAGGTGCCGTAACACTACTACTAACAGCAACAACAGTGTAGGCTGCTGCCTACAAAAGTCTGACTCTCTGAACCTTTAAGCTACTACCCTGACTTAACTTCAACCCTGAGAAGAACAAAAATAATCATAGTAATTCTTTTACTGCAGGTTTCATTAATCTTTTTTAAATAACAGTGTATCTTTGAAATCCATTAAAAAAAAATGAAACTGAAAATATACAAAAGCCATCCATGTCGTTAGGATACATTTTCAAAGTTCTACTTTAAAAAGATGTAGTTTTCTATATGAATAGGCAATTTCCTAATATGTACAGCAGAAGAGAGACAACCAACTTGAAATTCTGTCAGTAAAAAAGTTACAAGTCATTTTAAAACCTATATCTGCTCTTGAGTATTCTCCTATCGTTATGGCTTCAAAATAATGCTGTGTTACTTTAAAAAATAAGTGTTTCCCTGTTATAAGACCTGGCCAACAGCACAAGTAAAAAAAATTACCCTGAATTATGGGCAACTCCCCTGTGGTGTCAAAAGCACAAAATAAAAAAAAACAAAAATATGTACTTGTGCATCTTGTCTCTTCCAGTTTAACTATCTTAGGCATTGCTTGTAATAACAAGATGTTGGGAAAAAAAAACTACAAACAAGCTTTATAAATGGTTGGGGAGCTTTTAAGAGCAGTTTCAAAAACATTTTCCAGTCAAAATGTTGACCAATAGAACAGTACAACTAGCTACACTTACATTATCTATTAAAAATAAAAAATAAATAAAACACAACATCTCTCCCCACATTTTCATTAGTAAGCTAAGAAATTGCAGACTAAACAAAAGTGCTATAAGATGGATGTGCAGCCAGTTATGTTCAATGGCTTAATATCTATTTGGGAGGAAGCATCAAAAAATTTGCATGAATATGTAAAGGCTAGGGAAGGACTGGCTGGGCTATGGTTCTGCAGAAAAAGAAGCGGAGTTCACAGTGAATCATCAACTGAATACACAAGCCAACAGCATTCTCTTGCTGCAAAAGAAGGCCAACAGCATACTGGATATGCAAGCAGACTGCAGGATTAGAGCTAAGCACTGCCAGCAATTCAAGGCAGGATCTGTCACTTACTGTTGGTTTCTACTGCATCCAAGGAAGTGATACCTAGTCACTGAATTCATTAAGATTCTCCATAATGTTCAATAGACTTCAGCTAAACAGGATTCTGACTGGGGATCCCAGGTGCACCACAACAAAAAACAATATTTTAATTATAACAATAAGTTATCATTTTTTCTGCTAGAGAATTCACTGATTTTAAATGGCCATAGATAGAACCCAGAACCCAGATGGGTTTAATCTGTTTTCAACCTAGAATCACAAGCAGTTTACCAGAAGAGCTCCATTCCCATCTTCAGTTACAGATTCATGGTTTCATTACACGAGTTGTACTACATAAATCAGCTATGGACAGGCATTATGTTTCTAACTGGAGAAATGTTACTCTTCTGCTAGAAAAGTTTTTCCTCCATTCAATGAGGAACATCTCTCCTGTACGTGACTTTCTCCCAGAGGAACAAACACCAGTACATTTCTCCCCCTTAAAGCCTCCCAGGGACCATGAGGGGAAATACTCCCCACACCTTCCCCAAACTAGTGAACTCAGTCTGGGGAAGGTGTAGGGAGAAAGTGATGCTGGACTCCGCCTGGTCCCCAGTCCCTGGGAGGAGTGGAACACAGGGAGTCTTCTCTTGATATAAGTCCCAGACCGGGTTCACCTTGGTCTGGGAAACATGCCATGTCCCAGGAGCAGTTAGGTGTCTGGGAAGTGATCCCTGCACTTCCCCCAGACCAAGATCAACCAAGTCTGGGATAGGTGCAGGGAATAGGAGAAAAGGGACAGCTGCAGGCTGCTTATTCACTCCCTCCCTTGAGAATATTTCTATTGCTGCAAAGCTCATAGATATGTGCAGAGCTAAAAATGAATCCTTGTGCCTGGCCGCAGAGGAAGAACCAACACGTCCGCTGAAATCTTAAAAACAAATATATTCAGATCATCTAGTGCAACTAGATGCCAAACATGAATGGGATGTATACATGTTAGTGCAATGTAGCAGAAGTCATATAGTTTTTATCCAAGTGATTTGCAACCCACTTAACTTGCAACAGCTTCCCAAGTAGAAGTTTTTTAAACTACGCGTCCATTTACTGTGGCTTTGGGTGCTACTTCTCCAGTCAGCAGAAGCTTACCAGTGGTCCATACACCCGAGCGGTTCACAAACCTTTATTTTCCCTAACCCTAGGAATTACACGGGTTCTGCTGCATAAATGCTGAATGAACATCAATATAAAGTCTAGCTTCAGACAGAAGTATAGATGCAATGTAAGATCTCAAGTAGAAAAAGAAATGCAAGAGTAGGGGGAAAAATGTGGAATCTTATAACTCCTGAAGAATGAAGGCAACACAATTTTAAGAGCCAAACTGCTAAAATGCCTTGACTGTAATGTGCAACAGCAGAGCTGTGATACTGATGATGACTACTAATTTGGCCTACAAACCCCCAGGGCCAGGGAGAAAAAGGAAGCAGCAGCAAACAGGAGAGGAAGCTTGCTTGAGAGCTGGAGTAAGGAGAGGAAAAAGCAGCCTACACCTGGCTACACGAGACAGCGCACGGTGGAGATGGAGATGCCACTGGCTTGGTCGGGCAGGACAGGACTGAAGGAGCTGGACTCAGCCATGGGGACAGCAGCAGCAGCGTGCATTTGGGGGGAAAATGAGGTGCTGAGCATACGTTTCCGCAGTTTTAATGTTCCTTTACCTTTTACCCGTTTCCTCCCTTTAGCTCGTGACCATCACCCCTACAATTTTCTGTATAAAAGCATAAACTCCCCCCTTGTTTCTGGGGCTGCAGGGTTGGCCCGTCAGCCACGACACAAAACCCCTCTGGGGGCAAAGCCAGTTGGATGCGACCGCTGCCACACTTACTCAGCGCGTGATACACGGGCTTGTGCTTCCCCTCCAGCCGGACCACCGTCAGGGCAGCGATTTTCCCTGGCGGCTGCATCCTCCCGTCGATGAGGAACCAGGATCTGGCAAATGTCGCCCATTGCTACGGGGAAGCGGAGAGGACAACAGTGAAGGACAAAGGCTCCCTTCTCTCCACAGCTGCACCAGGCCCGTCAAACCCAAACCAATCAATCAATCAATCCCCAGGCTGCAACTCCCCTTCCCCCCGCAGCTGGAGGACAGTGTCCGGCGCTGCATAAATCTGGAGGCCGTTTCCATCAGTAGCATCACAAGGTTTGGGGGGAGGGAGGAGAAAGAGACCCCGGGGGCTCCCGCGCTGGGCGGGCCCAGGGGCAGCCCCGCACAGCCCGCTCACCTGGGCCGCGCGGCTGTAGCTGGCCATGGCGCCCCAGTGGGCGGAGCTTCCCTTCCGGAAGCGGAAGTATAAGCGGGAGCGGAAGTGGGCGCTGAAGGCGGCGGGCGGTTCGGTGGGGGCGGGGCGGGGCGGGGCGAGGCGAGTCCCAGGGGCCTGTGTGAGCAGCCGGCGCTGGGGGCTCCTTGTGCCGCCCGGGCGCTCTGCGTTCACCCCGCTCGTCTCCTTCTCCCCCTCGGCGCTTCCCCAGCCCAGCTCTTCTTTGCTCCGCGGCCCGGCGTCCTGGCCCGTCCGCTCTGCTCGGTGTTCCCCCTCGTTCTGAACCGATGACCCTTGTTCCCGTGCCTGTTTTGTCTTTTTGTTGTTGTTGTCCCAAGTGATCAGTGATGCGCCCCTTAGTTTCCTTACCTGGATTACTTGTATAGTGTAGATCGATCCTCAGCCAGAGCCGTGTTGGTCTTGATGGGCTTCAGCCCGTGCTGCACAACGGCGCAGCTAAAGGCCTCTTTCTGCAGACTGGTTTTAACTCCTTCCAGTAAAGTGACACTTGTTCGTGCCTAGCCAAATAATGCAACCTGAGCCAAATAATGCGCTCCGAGCCCCCTTGCATATTAGCGAAGCACCTAGTTTCTTTTTAGCTGGGGAAAGTAATATATGGGATGATGCACCTCATCATCTGCGCCCCACCCTTCAGAAGCCTAGATCTGCCCGTTGGCTTGTTGGACACTTTGAAAATCAGGTTGCCCTGGAGTCTGATCAAGGCTGGAAGTGGGGAGAACTTTTTTTCTGGTTTGTTTTGTTTGTTTGTTTTGTTTTTTCCTTTCTCATGGCTGGTTTTAGGAGAAATGGTCTGATAAAGTGAGCTGACCCCGCTGGCATGTTACTGGATGCCTGACTTGATTGCGAGTATATGTATTTAAAAAAAAAACAAAAAAAACCCGACTAGTTCTGGGAGTAACTAACAATCTGAATTTCAGAAAGTCTCAATTTTTTTTTGTTTGTTTGTTTGTTTGTGTTTTTTTGGTTTTTTTTGGCTACTTTCTCAAAAGTAGTAGTATTAAATCAACACATGGCATTCACTGAGACCACACATTCATTAGGATCCCCAATGTAGGCTGAAGCAGGAACAGGAACACCTTCTGAAAGTAACTGCAGCCACTGATCTTGTGAACTTTCTGGCTATTGCTTTTCACTGGAGATTTGTAGTCTAATTTTATTTCAGAAATGTGAAGTCTGTTTTCATACTTGGGCTTTTCTGTACTTGGAGTGCATTGGTTCAACTAAGTCAATATACAAATAGATCTTGTTAAGCCTGAACAAGCCTAGGTGCATCAATTAGCATTGATTTTTTTTTTTTTTTTTTTTTTTTTTTTTAAGAAGTATTTAGTTAAACTGATATACTTTCATAGTACAGAGTATCAGACTAAGCTTATGACATGTTGGCAAGAAAGGAATTGTTTGTCTTATTTTGTACTGATGGACATTTATGTTTTTCAGGTCTGACTTCGGCAAATGTTTTCAACCTACTGAAAGAAAACTTTAGGTCTTTTATAAATGCAGATGTGAGCACACTCCCAGGTAAATATAGCACACTTTGAAAATTGGATTGCCCAGGATAAGTAGAAAATGTTGGTAATTGAATAGAAATTCAGTATTGGACCTTTTGTTTAAAAAATATTAAGTGCCTACCATATTTACTTGAATATAAGAGGTTTTTTTTCCCCCATTCATCATGATGGGGAGGAGCCTCTCATTTTATATTCAAGCGGGGGCCAAGCAATTTGGTCAATTTGGGGGCTGCTAATACCACAGCACGGTGTAGTTAATGAGAACTATTTACAGCACTGTCAATCTTATGGCGCTAGCAGTCCCCAAACTGGCTAGCTTCTCTCATATTCAAGGTTTATAATAGCATCCCTGACGGGGACTATTAAAAGCCTTGGAAATGAAGAAACCAAGTTAATTTTGTGACTCCTAATACCAGTGTGCTGTGTACTTAAGGAACATTAAGGATTTCCATTAAATGTGGTTATGTGCATACACTGGGTAAGTTCATAGTCTCTTTTCAGACTGTTCATTTAAAATTGAGCACACGGTATATTTTTGTGGTATTTGACTAGCTCTCCAGCTACTCTAATAGATTAATCAAGACGAATTATTTGACAGATTCCATTAAAACCTGTTGAATAATATATTTATATAATCTTTGTGGTTTTAACCATCCCTAGTAGTACTTTGCATAATAATATATTAAGTATTGATATTAAGTGATTAAGTATTGCAGTTAAATGTTCATTTAGTCCACCCACCCTAAATGTTGTATTTGTTTGTATTGCCAGGTGTGTGTGGTATGGAGGTAGTTAGGGGGGAAAATGTGATGTCACTTCATCTAGTATTTGTAAAATGGAGTTTTTGTTGTGTCTCTGTGAGGGGTTGTACAATGACTTTGTTGAACTACAAGATTGTAACTTGTTCCTAGCAGCTTCAGCAATGTAATTCAGTAATGTTGAAAACTACCTGTAGGAGCAATGGCCTGGGAGCTCTTTCTCTACTGCCTCTGACTTGTTGCAGTGCCTCTGCTAAGTAAATCCCTTTGTGGCATGGTTGAGGCCTGATCCTAAGAAATAAAGAGCTTTTTCTGGTGGAGCTCAGCACTTGTATATTATCTTGCCACTTATCCTTGCAACAATTGAAGGATCCTATGGGATTTGATGCTTTTAGTTTCAATTGTGATGCCAAAAGCAAACTAGTGTTTGAGTGACACTAGCATATTAAAATGTGATCATTAATTGGGTTGTTTGCAAAACCTTGAGAGAGAAACCATGACATCGCAGTGTTGATAACTTGTCCAAAATGTCATTGTTATTCAGTTCAGTTTACCGTGAATGGAAATGGCAAATTACAGTTGTCTAATTTAACCCAGATTGGAATGGAAGGAATTTATAGCGGTGACTAGATCCTACACATATAATTTAATGTGATGTTCTTCATGTGTTGCAAATTGGGAATGTGTATGTTTCTGTCTTAGGAAATACTTGAGAAATAAGGGTTTGTTTGTTTGGGTTTTTTTTTTGGTAGTATCTTTTATTGAACAAACTATATAGTTGGGAGAGAAGTTATCCAAATGTTCAGGTACAAAGTGCCCCTTAGTTATATTATAACAAAGTATTCTTACCTAGATTACTTTTATAGTGTAGACTAGTGCAGCACATGGCTGTAGGGTGGGGCATGCTCATCATGCCTACTCCCTGCACCCACAGAGCACACCCCTCCCGTGTCTTGTTGCTCCTGGTGTAGGTGGGGACATGGTGCATGGCTGCAGGGTGCCATGTGGGGAGTGTGTCTGGGGACACGCCGTGCCCTGCGACCACGTGCTGCATTCGGCAGGAGCTGACTGTGCGCCCCTGCCCACTCCCCTCATGGCACCCTGCAGCCTCATGCCACGCATGCGCATTTGACCCGGAGCCTCATGGACAGAAATGGTAAGGCTTTTATTATATTAGAATTGGTCCTTAAGCTGACCAAAACAAAGCCTGCAATGATAAGGTATAGATTCACCAAAAGAAAGAACCCATAAAAAAACAACATGCTGTTGTCTTCTGACAACGCTCATATGCCAAATGACTAAATTACTTGAATTTCTAACTCGACCAAAACAGTAAGATTACATATACAATTCATCATTCAGAATCTTTCATGAGGGAGATTTTAAATGGAAGAGTGTATTATAGATGAATGGCTTATGATTAGACAAGGTTCTTTGGGTAAACCCAATATCTTTTATTAGACCAACTAAAACAGGGGCGGGCAATTATTTTGGGCGGAGGGCCGCTTACTGAGTTTTGGCAAGCCATCGAGGGCCACATGATAGGTGGCTGGGGCAGATAAATATTACTTTTCTAAATTTTATTGGGACCCCACAGGCTGGATAGAATGGCCTGGCGGGCCACATCTGGCCTGCAGGCCGCATTTTGCCCACCCCTGAACTAAAATATTTGGAAAAGTTCTTCTTTGCAAACTTTTGGGTACAAACACTCTTCTTGAGGCTGAGGAAGTTTGCAGTTGGTTTGTACTCCGTGGATGGAATGGAATAGAAGCCAGAAGCCAGTATGCAAGAATGCCAGTCAGTGAAAATTCAAATTGAGGCAGTCAGTGGGTGAGATACAGATTGAGGGGGAGGGATGTAGACTTCGTGATAAGAATATAAGTGGTAAATAGTAGAATGATTACCTAGCTTATGTTTAATAATTTGTTTCGTTTCATTTTAGCGTGCTCATTGACTGGTATTCCAGGCATGAGGAAGTGGTATTTTGCAAATCAAGTTGTAAGTGGGTTTTGCCAGGTAAGAGGGAGAAGTTTTATGAGTTCTGTAGCTGACTAAACAAACTTTGATCAACATAAACCAGACCGTAATTAATGCATTATTTTTGCTTCACTAGTTCTGCAGTCTGGACTGGGAAGAGATTAGTTTTGACTCAAAGAAAAATGAAACTGAACACTTTCTCCAAACAAATACTGAAGAATGCCTGGGTTTTGAGGAGGAAGATAGTAACAGCAGAGAGTCACTGTTGCTGACTGAGTAGGCTTATTAAACCTTTATTGAAACATATATTAATTTGATATTTAATAAGTACAGGTTGCATTTCAGGCAAGAGCTTTGGATTTTCGCCACCTGCAGCAAGACTTTTCCCATATCCATCTCAGCATCTTAGAATGCAATGCAAAAGAGGAGGAAGTCACTAATCCAACAATAAGTAAAAACCTTAAAGAAATGCATACAGTAAAAAAGGATGAGAATAATCTCAGGAAAAAACAGAAATAAGTTTCTTGCCTTCTAAAATAAAACGACCGAGGGGGGAAAAACAGTGCTTGTGAACAATACACTGAAACAACATAGCGCAACTTTCCTATGACATGAATTCAGGAAATACTTTAAAGAGGGTCAGATGGGTCAGATTTATGTTTCAAATTGCAAATTAAATAGTGAGGCAGTTACCAGTCTAAGTGGTTAATTAGCATGCAGTCTAAGTAATAATAAAGTAAAGTCACTGGCATTTGCCCTTCTTAACATAAAGGGAACCAAATGACTCTGTTCTTTTTATGATTTTGAACTATGGAAAACTCTTAGATTCCTAAGACCTTTTAATTTAAAATCCTAGGTTTTATGTGGTAAAGGTTTCAAAGCTATATGCACTTGCATTTTCATTTCTTGCATCCTAAAATATGCTTTGGCGTATTTCCTTTGGAAAATAAACTGCTGCAGAGTACACTTATATATAGAAACAAGTTTCGTGAGTTGGTGAAAATAAAATGATTTGTGCTAAATATAACTAGTATAATACCTACCTAACTGTTGGTAGTTAGCTGTGGTATTAACTTCTGGTCCTCATAAGGACACACATGTGAAATGGAAAATACGTTTGGTAATTCACTTTAGAGGGAGTCTAGGTTAATACACAGATCATAGGGCTAGGAACCAGATAACCTTAATTCTATCGTCAAGTGAGTCTCCTGTACGAAAGCACTTAACCTATTCTTTCTTCAGTAAAAGTGAAGATGACTGATGCATATTGGGTTCATTTGATGAAAATGTTAGTGTTTAACATCTTCAAAGTACTCTACAAAGTGATAAATATCACTTGCATCTTTCCAACTCAGTTCTAAATTATTATATATGTAATTTTGTTTCCCCAACTTAATCTCAGTGTTTATGAAGAAGCTGCAGAGAGTCTTCATCAGTTGTCAGACAAGCTCCCTGCTCCAGGTAATCATGCAATATGTGGAAATCAAAAAAATCAGTCTTCTGGAGAAGACCACTGAGAAGTATGTATTTATCATAATGGTTTGGAACTCTGTTTATGCAAAGCCGCACGGATAAGTAGACAAAAGCTAGTGGTACAGGAATGACAGCGTTTGCCCTCTGGCTTCACTCTAAACAGCTCCACAGAGGTAGTTGTTGGAAGAACTAATGGAGAAAATGTTACCGTTGCAAATCAGGTCAGGAGGAAGGGGGAATGGAAAGGGATTCAAGTGACCATGTAAGAAGATAAGAGAATAGTAGATATTGCTGAGAACAATGGTTAAGAAGGAGAATGAGGTAGCCTGTGTGAATACTCGATGTACAAAGCTGAGCAGGGAGGAGTAATTACAGAGAGCTTTGAAAATGACAGACAGCTTAAATTTGTTTTACCCTATAAAGGATGTGAGCAGTAGAGAGGTTTAAAGGGAATGAAAATCAGCTTGACAGGCATTACCAACTGCAGTTTGTGTATAGATATATATATTTCAGTATTTAAATACAATATGCTTAAATATTGTATTAATAGTAGTACATTTAGATATTTTTAGATTTGCATTTAGATTTTACATATAAACCTAAGTATTTCTAAAAGAGTGTTTTAGGAAGCCAGGGAGACTGTTGCAGTAGTTGAGGCAGAGTTGTAGGATAGGAAGAGAAGAATGGCACATGCATATGTCAATCAGGAAGAAATTGGGCACAGTCCAGATGTGTTGGGTAGAATAAGAGAGAGAGGAGAATAAGAGGCTTCAGTGACAGGAGAACCAGAGTTGTTGATGCTGATAGAGAAGGAGGGAAAACAATAAATTCGGTTTTGTCTGTGTTAACTATAAGCGGATGACTAACCATCCAAAAGGTAATGCTAAAAAAAGCCATCTAGAAATACTTCAAATCTTGTACCTAAATTACTTGTGGTGGTCCCTTTAATACATTTAATAGTAGTCCGTAATAAGGCATGCTTTCTGTGGTGTATTTTGCTAAGTTTGATTAAATCCTTAAAATAAGATGAATGCTTGTTTCCAGAACTTGAATGTATCATAGTAATTTTGCAGCATATGTAATTGCATTTATAGGAAGAGCTATGGTTGATGTAATACTACAGACTGGTGAACCTGATGCCCCCAAGTTAAAAGACTGCTTGCCTGCCATTGGTGCCCTGAAACATCTGAGAGAATGGCACTCTGCAAAAATCACAATAATAGCAAATGACTGTAAAGGGTATGGGTTTTTTTATTTGATATATGCAAACAAAATCATTTTTTGTTTTGGGTATGCTGCTGTTTTGAAACTAAGTTCATGAACTTTCATAGCACTTGACAGGCATTTTTTAAGAATTTACGGATTTCTCATGTCATTTTTAAAAAGAGTTCCGGGCAGTTTTGTTATTTAAATATCTTGCATTTTTTTTCTTTGTCAAAACCATGTGTTTACAATATCTATTATTAACAAAGCAAAGA
This sequence comes from Alligator sinensis, assembly GCF_000455745.1. Lineage (NCBI taxonomy): Eukaryota > Metazoa > Chordata > Crocodylia > Alligatoridae > Alligator > Alligator sinensis. Next base: position 34,033 of record NW_005843667.1, on the reverse strand, counting down.
TAAAATATAGCATTTAATTTTCTCTTGTACATACTTTCCCCTTTATTTTGCATAAAGTGTTCTATGAAGTTAATATGTTACAGTACATGATGATTATTATTAACTATTAGTAGATTTTGATCTGGTTTTGTAAAATGGATATAAACTTGTTGGTTTTGTCATTTTGAAGTTGTTGATTACTTTCAGCATTTCTAATTTAATGATTGCATTCTTTGGCCTCCCCTAGACAACACAATATAATGACTTTTTCTAGCTTTTAAGTGCTTTCACTTGTACTTAAATGGCTTTATTAATGTACCTCAATAACAAACGAAACAAAACAGTTAACTTAGTACAGAAAATTCCTTCTCTTCTAATTAATAAATGCTGAGCTCTTGATATCCAGCAGAGTGTATTTTATTCTGAGCCACAACTCTCCTCAACAGCTTTCTTTCTGTGGAGAGAAAAAAGCATCGTAATAAGTCCAGCCATGCAAATTACAATCATCTGCTATTATGTACTTTTTTTTGTCAAAATTTCAAGCGTGGTGCTTGAGAGACGGCTTTAATTTTATATTGTTAGGAACATGGTAAACAAAAATGCGGTAATGCATAATTCTTGGATAGACCCTAAAAAGAATACTTTTTAGCTACAGGAAGCATCTACTTATTGTGCAATGCCTGTTAACATGTATGGGGGGATATAGAAAAAAATGAACCAATATATCATGAGTGGAAAAACCCTTACTAATCTCAAACAATATTGATTACTGATTCCTTGGGCAGCTTACTTTTGATCAGATAAGCTTAGGCCTGTCTTGTGCTGCACAAAATGAGGCAATCTGGGCCTGTTCTTTCAGTATGCCAAGGCAAAGAAATAACAAGGGAAGGGAAAGCCTCTAATTGGCAAAAGAAGGTGATGTTTTCTCTTTCCATCACCATCTCTTACTTCATTAGATGGCAAACTATGGAGTATGCAGACTGCAAATAATGGGCTGATGAAGAGGTATACTTATGTTGCAGTCAGTACTGACTGCAGTGGTATGTAGTGTTTATATCTGAGGCTAGAAGTAGATGTTGCCAAGTAAAGCAGATCGTTTGTGTTGTGGTGTGTCATGGCACAGTTGATCTGCTTCATTAGACAAAAAATATGTTGCCCCTTGTCCCACCCTTGTTCTCTGCTTTCCTCCCTCAGCGAGACCTGTCCCCAACAATCGTAGGAGTGGGTCTGAATAAGCAGGTAAACTGGGGCTTTTCCCTGCTCAATGAGAGACGTTTCTGTGATTGCAGGGGATGGGTCTGGCTGAGCAGGGAACCCCAACTTTCCCACTTTTGGAGAGGCATCCTTAGATTCCCTGTGCTGCTTCTCTGTAAGCAGGGAAAGCGGCAGGGCTTAAGGGGCCCTCAAGATCCTCCTGCCTGGGTGGCTGGAGAGTAGGGGTGGCTCAGGCTGCCCTGCTCTCCTGCCACAGAGCTAATGGATGTCTGCCACAATAAACCGGCAGTCTGTTACTGCCTTTTGTTGCACCACTGATTTTGTTCCTTTGTGGTGTAACAAGGGGAAGGGGTAACAATGTCTACTTGCTCACAATTTGTGCTGCCATAAAAATTGTTATGGTGGCACAAATGAGACATCGGGCAGTATCTTTTTCCACTCTGAACTACATTAACCCTAGTTATGTTGGGAACCTGTGGCAGCATGGAGCTCAGTATATGCTGCAGAACCAACCTGAGAAGCTGGAAGATCATTTAGGTGATTAGCTTGGGCCAAGCTCTATGCTACAGTCTGCTGGAACTAGACTGCTACTAGTACCCAAACTAATCCTTTTAAAGTCAGCTCAAGTACAGACACCCTGTGCTACAGTGAGTCACAGCAGGGACTACAGAATTTGCCTAGATGGCTACTGCTTGATATGTGCCCAGGTTGACTGCTTTTTCCTGGTAGAGCATGAAAATGCTCTCTGAAGGAGTAAGTGTCAGCATATCTGTATTATTTTGTATAAATAGTCATACATGTTTACCTTTGTAGGTTTTAGTGCCTAGCTATATTAGATGCGTTGAATTAAGTCTTGCTGCATGTTCACTTATAAAACTAAATTAAATAAGAAATTGATTACTTTTTCCTTATGTATACAGCAACTGGCAAAAAATTGCAGACTACCTGTCAGCAGATGTTGTAGCTTTAGATGATCTAAAAAATATTATTGACTCAAAAGAGCTGTGGAGGGGGAAGATTCAGATATGGGAAAGAAAGGTAAATAGCTGTTTCTACTTGTGATCAACTTTTTCTAGGACACTGTAATTGCTGTACAATACAAATTGTGTCAAAGTCTTAATCAAAATGCTTTCAGCTGGATTTCTTTTAACAATCTAGTTGGATGGAAAATGATTAAAAATAATATTTTTTTCTGATTAAAAATGTGAGTTATTTTAAAATATAACTAAAATGTAAAGCTTCATGCTTTCAGTATCTTAAGTATGGATTTAAGAGTCTAACTTTTAATCATTAATTTTTTACAACCTTTTTGTTTTGTAGTTAAAATAAACCAAAAAAACCCAAAAACAATTTGTTGTCTGGTCCAAGTCCTTTCCTTCTTTCTGTGCTATTTTGTGGGGCTTATCTAAATGGTCTAATATTGTAATTCTGCACAGATCAGGAACTGTTCAGCTGTAGAAGAAAATGAATATATTTTTCAGTGTCGAGTATCTTGGATGTAGTATATTGTTACAATTAAAATTTATTATGCTTAAAGCATGACACTTTCAGTAGTCGGTGGCACACAAGAAACAAATGTTGCTAGCATTGCTAGTGTGGGCATGGGCAAAATATGGCCTGCGGGATCTTACTGTTTAAAATTCATTTGGATCTGACCTCTGGGTGGCTGGCAGCTCTGGCCACCACATGGTTGGGTCAGACTGCTTCCATCCAGCAGCATCAGCCCTTGATACAGCGGCATCAACTGTAAACCTGGGCCAGGCTTCTGCCGCAGCAGGCAGGTAGCAGCATCACCTGTGGACTCAATCAGCAGATTCAGGAGCCCTGACACAACCTGCTGATGGTGTCCACTGCCCTCCTAGCACAGTGGAAGCTCCCGCCTGGAGCCCTGACCTGGAACTCATTGGCAGTGTCAGCTGTGCACACAGGCAGGAGCTTCTGCCATATTGGGCAGGCATCAGCTGTGACGCTGCCAGCAGATTCCACATTGGGGCTCCTGAACCTGCTAGCTGCGCCCACAGCTAATGCTGCTGCCTGCCTGCTGCAGTGGAAGCCCCTATCTGGGTCCACAGCTGAGCTTTGGGGCTCCTGTCAAACTACAGCTCCTGCCAGGTTCTGAAGGAAGGGAGAGAAAAACAGAGAGTTGGGTGTGGCCCTCATCAGCTCCCCCAAACTTATTAAGTGGCCCTACAGTCGCAATAATTGCTCACCCCTGATCTAGCTGCATTTGACTACCCAGTCTGAATGACCAAATACCAACTTATAGCTGGGTTGACTGGGGATAGACTTCTGCACAAACCTGGTGGGATGCCTAACCGTGTGCCTCTGGACCCATGGTGCAATACATTAACTGGTCTGCCACTGTACCCTTGGTGCAGAATTCCTAACATTCTTGCCAAGTTATTCAGTTCTGTTGGCATCAGCCTGAATACAGGCATATCCTTTAAAAGTAATGGTCTGTCAGAGTGCAGAGAAATGGGTCCATTATTAAAATGAGACATTATTAAAATAATGCTGTGTTTTGTATCATTTTGCCTGTTATTTAATAGATGCATTAAGAACTGGAGCCTAATTCATTCTCCCTGTCCTTTTCTAATATACTTTCTGGGTGTTTTTTTAGTTTGGATCTGAAGTTAGGTTTCCAGAGTTCTGCATAAGGGGTGTCTCAGCAAAGCCATTCAGCACTTCTCATTTAAATACTTGCTTTGCTGCCAAGAACACAACAGAATCAAAGAATAGCAATATTTTGCCAGAGGTAAGACCTATGTTTTGATCTTTTTTGAACCACTACAGTTTATAATTTTTACCTTCGTGAGAAAATTAATAATGAGGGAAATGGTACTTAGGATTCAGAAATGAAGTTAGAAGTAATAACTACATAATGTACAGGCTTGTTTTGTTCCTATTTTTGTCTAGATATTGTCGGCGACATTTGGTTTAATTAATTACATGTTCTCTAAAATGGGATAGTATATATTCACAGCAGAAGTGGCAAGATGGTTCTGATTTTTAGCATTCAGAGAATTCAGTGTTCAGTAAATGCATTGCTGTAACATGCATACTGTCTGTATTTACATTTTCTGGTTTATTTTGGAGTTAATTTTAGAAGTAGAATTTGGAATTAGAATTTTCCTTTCAGTGGACATTGGTCTCTATTATTGGTCCCAAAATATATATTTTTCTGGTGCAGCAAAAATTTTTAAAATATATGATTAACTGGTAAGTTATAATCACGACAGAGCTGTTTATATAAAATTGTTTGGTCTGCCCTTGGATAATTTTTTTGTTTGTTTTTGAGGGAAGATGTGATGAGTGGTCTTGTATATCTGAGATGGGCTAGGATGTATAATAGATGAAACCTATTAGACACCAGCATACCATATTTACCTGCACAAAAATACAATTAAAAATCTATAGATTACCCCCCCCCCCCCCCCCCAAAAAAAAAAAGTACTTTAAAATTGTGGTGTGCGTCTTAAGCAAGGAATTTATTTATTTATTTATTTATTCCCCCCTGCATGGAATAGAAGCACGGAGAGACTGTAAGATGGCTGCTATGGGTCTTCCTCCTCTTTCCCATTTCCCCATCAGTACACAAAGAAAGCGGGGCAGAGTCCTCATCAGCAGCTACAGTTTTAACCCTTTCACAACTGAATTGGTAGGGAAAGAACTTAATCTTCAGCTCATTCACAATGCCTTCTCTGCCCAAACAAAAGCAGCCGGTTCAGCTGTGAAAGGGTTAAAACTGTACCTTTTGACAGAGCAGGTAGGGAGGGTGAGTGAGCTGAAGATTAAGCTCTGTACCTGCTCCATGTAGCCATAATGCTGGGCTTCATTCTGCCTTCCCCAAAACAAGGTGCATGCCCCCATTAAGACGTAGTATGTGAGAAAATATGATATGTTTGTCCTCTTAAAAATATTTAGTTATATTGTTCTGGAAAACCTTTTTCCCTCTCCCCTACCCCGTGTACTCATTTAAATGTGTTCTAAAATATGGTCCCAGTGCGGCAAAGCACCCAAACAAGACTTATTTCAATAAAGTATCAAATATAAAGTTCTAAATTTTACTTTTGTTTCAGGTTTTCCATTATTATGGTCCTGCACTACAATTTTTGCAGATGGTGGTGCTTTCAGACTTACCCTCCTGTTTTGTATCGGATCTGGAGTTTGAGCTGTATCCTTTTTGTTTCAGAGCTGATCTTTCTCCTCCCCCTCAAATGTGTATCTAGAGTGGGTGGACATATATATCTTGTCTCTAGGCTAGGAATACGACCAAGAAGCGTTAGCCCCTTGTTCTTGCTTTGAACCCCCCAAATGCTAGAAATCAGACAACTTAATTGCCATACAGAAGTGGTGAATGCTCTGAGTCTTAGTCCTGGTTTGGTGTCTTAATATGTGGTCAGTGCTGCTCTGAGGTGGTTATATTGTTAGCCAATATTCTAGGCATGGAGTGAGAGGGTGCATCCAGACGAGTGCAGATCTGCAGCGCCACACACTGCATATGCAGGCCTTCTCCACATTGCTACTTTGCAGCAGTGTCCCTGGAGAACCCGAGGTAACCCCCCCCCACTCCAGTTTTGGGCAGTGTACACTGCTGCCACATGTGCCGCCCCGCTTTTTTGGGGGGGCACATGTGGCAGCAGTGTACACTGCCCAAAACTGGAGCCTGGCTGGCTGGAGCCACACTCCAGCTGGTGACCAGACTCCCTGCTGTAGGAGTGCTGAGGCTGCAGCTCCTGGAAGCCCCCAGGACCTCAGGTAAGGCTGCTGGGGCCAGCACAGTTGCTGGCCCTAGACTTCCTTATCCCACCTGCTGTGCACCAGAGCATGCATGTCCCCAGGGAACACCGTGCCAAATAGCAACAATACACCTTTGTGCTGCTGCTACTTGTCCCCAAGAAAATGCATGTGCCCACTCATAGAATCACACCCAGAGGAGGCAGTGATGTGCTTCTTTGCAGTGCTTTTGGGCCCAGTATGGAAACAGTATAAACATGTCTCCTGTATGGGGTGGGGGTAGTATTGGAAAGGTTAGGAAATGTTGGAGAGGCACAAAGATTAGTGGTGTGTTCCCTTTAATTTGCTGCACTTTGAATATATTTTAAAGTTATTTTAATGGTTCCTAGAATCGATAGATAGGCACCATTTTAACATTTTGTAACATCAAATATATAAAGTAATGACATACTCATGTTGCTTGATTACAATATTTCTTCTGATTATTCCACTAATAACATTTAAGCATTGGTTGGTTTATAGGTTGGGATACTATGGTAGTTTTCTTTCTGTAGCACTTTCATTGCTAGGCAACAAATATTGGTGGTAAGAAAACTTACAGAAATACCTTTGGGTGGATGCTTGAAGATTATACTGTTTTGGATCTCCAGAGAAAACTTGATAAGAACTAAGTATGATGTCTATTAGGGCTAGCATTTATATAAAAATTAGGGAATGTCTTTCAAAAGTCTTTTTGACTATTGAAGATTTCAGATGAATGTTGCTTTTTCTGTGTTTAGTAAATTCAAAATAAAAACTGGAGGTAACGGGATAAAAGATGTTTAATAACATTTTCATACCCAATGATTTTCCTCAAAGCTAAAACAATCAGTTGGTTGAACACTTTTGAAAGACCGTATAGAATATAAAGCTTTTGTGAGTAAGCGTGCATTTAAAATGCAAAGTTTGAGCTATTAATTGGACTATAGTCTTATGTTGTGTGGTAAACATTAGAACTTTGCTAAATAGAGAAGGAAAAGTGACTTTTAAGAAATACATTCATATTTGGATACTAGCAAGAATTTGTCTAAGGAAAAGATTGACCAAATTAAATTTGCAGAGGAAGAAGGCTTAAAATAAAACTAGCCTAGTAAAAAACCCCCCCACATAATTGTAAAACATATTTAGTGACACTTGATTCTCGATTTAATGCAACAAGTAGATGTGGTTAACTGATCATTTATGGTACACAGTATTTAAATTTACTCTGTTATGCCATCTAAGAACAGACATTTAGCTCTTGCTAAAATAAAACAAAGCTCATACAACTTTATTTTAAGGTTATATGAGCTTTGTTTTATTTTAGCAAGAGCTAAATATCTGTTTATTGGCTGATCTTTTAAACAAGAATGCTCTATTAATGGACATTCATATGCTGAATTCCCCTTTCTTTTCCACCCCAATTCTTGAAAAGCCTCCTTTTTTAAGAAGCAAGACACTACTTCTCATGGTTGCAAAGAGGGCCTTAGCTACTTTTCAGTGGTATTACATGGAGAGCCCAGAAAAAGACGCTGATGTCTTAGTACTTTCCATTCCCCTCCCCTTCCTTAGCAAGAGTTGAATAGTGCTAATTAGTTTGAGCATTTGTGACACTTTCTTTTTGCACCAAGTTCTCCAAAGCTGGGTAATTATCCCTATCTGATATTCACTCAGGATGCTGTGATACTCAAGTCAATTAAAGTACTCCCCAACACTTCTAGTGATCACGCTATTCTATTGAACTACTCCCACGTCCATTTACTGGCCTCTGCATATAGAGAAAACTGAGTGAGAAATTCCTTCTTCCTAGTCCAAAGTTTTTCATAATAGAGTTATAAAGATATTAATTTAAAGAGATTTTTCACTTATATTGGAACTGACACTAGGGCAGTTCCTTACTAGACTGAAGACTATCTTATCCTCTTAGCATGCTTACTTGATAAATTCTGAATTCCTTATACAAAGCGTGTATGGGAATATTTGCACAGTTTGAAAGACATTCATCTTCTAGGAATGCTGCTATCCATTGTACTTTGAGATCATTATTACTATGGATTAATATGTCGTATGCAAATAACGTGGACAGGAGTTGTTGGTAAAAGATTTCTTTATAACCTATTAAAATCAAGTAGGCTTGCAGCATTCACTATTTATCACAGATTTTGTAGGTTGAAGTATAAAGTGCATTAAAAGTATCAAATTATCTTTGGTTAATTGCATTTAGCATAGGTAGGTGGGTTAACAGGAAAGGAGGCCAGCTGTAAGAGGAAGGGGCCATGAGGGTTTTTGGTATGTCATTTATCTTGTTATAGCAACACTTGGCTAACACTGAGCTTTTTGTGTGAAGAAAATTTATACAGATTGCTTTGGTATGGAGACAGACTTCCACAAATTCTGAATATTGCAATATGTACAAACCAGAAGAAATCTATGTCTAAGCAGCTTTTTGCCTTGGAAGCAAGGTGTCTGCTGCAATCAGAGGAATGCTTGCTGCCAATATATACAACATACCCACACTAGCTTTAATTTGCCTAGGTCAGACACTCAAAGCAGCACAGTTGTGGCAGCATGGGCTGCACGAGCATGCCAAAGATCTCGGGCTTTTATTTGGCTGCTGAGCATGCACTGCCTGGCTTCACTGCTGTTGGTACCCAGGGTAGTTAAGTTAAAGCTAGCTTGGCTATGTCTACACTTGCTGGAGACACCACCTATTGCAATGTAGAAACACCACTGGATACAAAACATTTAGATCAGGGGTTAGAAACCTTTTGGCCTGTGGGCTAGATCTAGCTTGTGAAGAGATCTGAGACCAGCCTGTGGCTTACTAACCTGCTTATCCCCAACTGTCCCAGCTGTCTTTGCACTTCGCAGAGGGTTGCTCTCTTGTCCCATTCTCCCCCCACCCCCCTTTCTGCCCCGCATCTTCCCTTGTCACACTGCAGCTTCTGCTTACCATTGCTGCCTAATTATCCATTGAAGCTTGTCACTCAGCACATTTTCCAGCTGAGGTTGCTTGGGGGCGGTGGGATGGCAAGAGAACAGTCTTGTATAATTCATGAAATACTTCCTGTTTAAGCCCCCAGTAAAGAACAATTACCAGTCTTGTTCTGACCGCTTAATCAGAATAGATACTACAATGAATAAACAAACACCTATATTAACCCAAAAGCTTTATTATAATAGGGTGGTGTTTTGCATTCAGTGAGGCCCTTGTATGTTGAATGGTTCAGAGTAAAGCATATAAATATTGTGTGTCTACTTAACTAGGCATCTATTCTATTACTGAAGTCTAAAGGATATACTTAAGGTATGTCCACTCTGCTTTAAGTGAAGTGAAGGCCTCAGTATCTTGGGGTGTAAGGCAGGGGCAGGCAGTTACAGGTCAGTCGCATCTTACACGGGGGTTAGGTGCTGAAGTCAGTGCGTAAGGTGAAAATTGGTGACTGTACGCAGGGTGGGAGGGGGGCGGGGCTTGAGTTTTCACGTGGCGCCATGCTTAGAGCTGTGTGGCCGGCGGCAGCGGCACAGCGCAGGGTGGTGGTGGGGATGGCTGCGTGCCACCCGGCCACCACCATCTTGCTGCTGCGGCC
>NW_005843667.1:24089-24400 GCF_000455745.1 Alligator sinensis | reverse complement strand
GCAATTCCAAGCCCTGCCCCCCCCTCCCACCCCACGTGTAGTTGAATTCGCGCAAGTTAAATGCGTGTATGATGCGACTGACCTGTATTTTGGGCAGAGGGCCGCTTACCCAGTTTTGGCAAGCTGTTGAGGGCTGCATGGGTAGCCCTGCCCCCTGGTCATCTTGGGACCAATGTCTTGGGGCCAGCCCTGGTGGAGCCTAGAGCAGGGCGCAGCCTGGCAGGGGTCTGTGGAGCCGGGCTGGGCTGCACCAGCAGGGAGAGGGGGGAGCTGGCCCAGATCCATAGAGCCCCTGCCGGCTGGGACCCCGG
>NW_005843667.1:11373-23664 GCF_000455745.1 Alligator sinensis | reverse complement strand
TGTGGCACAGCCCTGACGGGTGAGCCCAGAGCCGGTGCAGGGCTGGGTTACAAGCTGGTGTTGAGTGCGGGGGAAAAGTGGCCCCTTGCCCGCCCTGTGGCCGGTACCCTGCTTTGCAGCCACTCGCAGCCCACGTTGGGCTACCTGTGCCTGCTCAGGACAGCCTCGCACGGGCTGTGAGTGACTGCAGCAGGGAACACTGGCCACAGGGTGGGTGAGGAGCTGCTTTTCCCTGTGCTCTGCACTAGCTCCTTCCCTGCCCTCCCTTCCCCCCGCCCATCTCCCCATGCCTTACCTGAGCTTCCCATGCTGGGGCAGCCACGTGGTCCCAGGCCAGAAACCCCTATTGGGGCTTCCAGCTGGGGTAGCAGGGCTGGGCGCGCCCTGCTGCTGCAGGAGCCCACTGAGGATGCCCCTGGGTCCCTACTGCCCCTGGGTCCTGTCATTTTTGACAAGAACCAAGGACAGATAAATTTTAATTTTCATAAAAAATTTTTAGGGACCCTGCAGGCTGGATAGAATGGCTCGTGGGCCGTATTTTGCCCACCCCCTGATGTAAGGGCTGTAAATGATAACCTTGAAACTAGCATGAGCAGTCTTGGTGGGAGAGTTGGAAGTGAAGGATGGACCTTTTAATATTTTAGAACAAAAAGGTAAAACAGTACATGAAGTCTACTCACTATTAAATTGGTATGAGTACTATAGTTGTTGGAAATGTTTCAGTTATGACAGTATATCTGATGTGTCAATACTCTGTCATAGTGAATGTCAATAATATCTGCATTCCTCAGAAAACTAGGAAAAACTAAACTTGCAGCACTAGCATCTTATACCAGCTCATTACATACTTGAAAGAAGCAAAGAAATAAATAATATGTTAAAAGATACTTGCTCAAATCTGGTCACTTATATGAAAAACACATTTGTTGAAAGTTTATTATTTATAAAATCCCTACATTAAAGTGTACCATCTCACTTAGAACAGTGAAAACACTTGATTTTTGTATAATACATATAACGAGGCATGGTTAGCTTTTATTGCAGACCAGTTAAAAATGTTTCTTTGTTCAAAATATGATTATAGCACTATTTATAAAATTGTCATAGGTAAACCTGTGCCAAGTGGTATGGTTCCTTAAACTCTTCTGCCCAGGAGCTTGGCAAGAAAAAAAATCAGAGAGACATCTGTGCTGCTTTTAAACCAGATTTCTTCTCTCTGTGGAAAGGTATGACAATTTTTTTTTTTTTTCAGCTGAGCAGTAAAATGAAGAAATACATTTGTTCATAAATTGCTATTTCTATCTGCCTTGACAGCTAATCTCTGCAGTGTGTCCTAAAACTTGCTTCTGGGGCTAAATTTTGTCATTAGATGTTTACACTGATAGCTGTGAATAACTCTGTAATAATGTTAATTTTAAAATGCTATTTGCTTGACTTGTTTATAAAATGTTTCTGATGTTTATAAAACAAATCTGCTGTGATCAGAACATTGCTGGGGGAAATTTATATAGCAGGTTACTAATGTTCCTGTGTTTATTGGGAAGTGCTGTTCCATTATTCTTAAGGGTGTACAATCTGGAAAATAGAACTGGGCCTGCTTTTCAGCTTAATGTATGGGATTTCATTTGAGTATATTTTCCCTACAACACTCCATTATTAACCATCTAAAAAAGTTTAATTGTTTTAAAATTATACGTTGTCAACGAATACCAATTTTGAAAAGGTTTTTTGCACATTTATGTAACTTGGATAATTAATGGGTAAAAATGGTAGTTAAGAGATTTGTTAGTTTTATTGCATGGGCCAATAACTCAAGTTTCTTCACTTGTTTCTAACGCTTTTTAAATGATTTTTCTAGTCACTTAGAGTTTGTGTGATTGCTAGAACTGGATCGGCTCCTACACTAGTGGAGTACATGCAGCCATGATCCACAAGGCCATGTCATCTGACTTGTGGGTCTCCCCATAAGTCTGGAAACTTGGCAGCAGGGGAACAGTGGCAATGTTAATTGCCTCTCCCTGGCTGTCAAATTTCTGGCTTCATGGGGAGCTCTGCAGCCTGCATGACATGATCCTTTGCACTAGATTGTGCTATCATACAATGGGGCTGGGATGCAGGGTCACTCTGCAGCTGGATCATACCCATGGGCCATTACCATATGCTGAACCTGCACTAGATCAGGCCTATGGACGAGCCTTGCATACAAAATCCAGTCTGTGGACATACCCTGCGCCGCTCATTTGGCCCGTAGTGCCGGAAGGTTGAGCTCCGCTGGTCTACTGAAAGCTTGTTTTTTTTACAGCAGTTTCCTTCTCGGTCTACTTGTTGCATTGTAAAGCATGCTTGAAAAAGAAGAATACTAAAAATCTGTGACTTCTGTTTCCTCACCAGCCTTAAATGTCTCGCAAATATCACCAAACAGGGCCCCAAACAGTTCACTTAGAATACCTCTGTTACTCCCTCTTTAAATCTGTTGCATATGATTAGTGTGGCCCTGTCCTCTGAAGTGGAGCCAGGCCAGGTTATATTCAGGGTTGTCTTATATTTGGGTAAATACAGTACGTATTCCCTCCTCTGCCAGCATACACATACCTTTCTTAAAGTGCAAAAGAATCAACTATGGCTATTTATTGGAGTGCCTGTTAGCACTAGCTAATTATAGCTGATGTTATGCTTTGGATTCCCATGGAAATCAGTCTTTGTCAAGTATGAAGTGCAAAGGTGCAAGTCCAACAAGTTTAATTTCTTAAATCCTTTAATTTCAAAAGCAGACAAAATTGTTGAGGCAGCTGCTGCTGCTTAATTCAAAACAACATCATGCCAATAGGGATGAGTCCTGTGATGATGAATAGGGAAAAATAGGAATTGGAAAACAGAGGTGTTTGCTTTTGATTGAAATGTACATTCATGAACAACTTATCCCCAATTAAGAAAGTAAAGATTGATGAGCTATTGATAATACTTTACTGAATTGATAATAATAGTCTTATTTCTTTTCTTTTACAGGTGGGAGCTTTATTTGCTTTGCCTTGCAGCGTTAGCAATGTACTGATTCCATCACCCACCCAACTGAGTACAAAAAAATGGAAGGAATATATGTCCAAAAAACCTAAGGCCATCACCAGTAAGTAAGAGATGTACTATGTTTCCCTGAATTCAGGACAACGTTGAATTTAAAAATGTGCCTGACGTCTTTACCAGATTGAGCTGTTGGGGCACAGGGAAGTACCACCAGTGGGCCACAGGACAGTACCACTAATCTCTTGTCTGCCACACCTTGATGTTCTTTTAAATATTGGGAACTGGATGTGTGGGCTGGTGGGGATCCTGGCTGGTCCTCTGGGAGGGTTCTCTTTGTGGGACTCTACCTCCCCTCACACCCCACCTTACACTTCCTGGATGACACATGTCAGGTGCTGGCTCTTGTATCGACCTCCCCATTGCCACTGGCAGTTGATCACTGGCTTACTGAATGAATGTCTAGGAGTGTAAATACGTTCATTTGGGCTCCTTGAAGCCATCTTTAAATCAATTTCTCATTGGTTCATAGGTCCATCAATTAAGATAAGTCCATCTAAAGTGTGTAAGACAAATGACCTTAAATCAATTCATTACAGGTTCCTGGGTTAACCAGTCTGGATCAGTCCATTAAGAATCCATCAGATAAAATGATTTTATTTTTGATTATTTATTTATCCCAGGTTCCTGGGGCAATCAACTGAAATCAGTCCCTTTTAAGGATGCATCAGATAAGCAAAATGAAATTAATTCTGCTGGGGTTCCTACCCTGTCTTGGCTCCTCAGGTCAGGACCAATGGGCATTTTCAAGGAGGGGAGCTTTCCTTTCTGCCGCTTTACCCACCACAGTGAGAGGCGAACGCAATCCAAAAAAACAACAAAAAGAAGAGAGCAAAGGGACAGTGCCCCTGGAAAAAAGTCACAGACCCATTTGTGGTGGCTCTACCACTTTAGTCTCCACCTAGCTGTCCTCAAGTGGTTCCCTGGCGCAGCGTGTCCAGGGGTTTGTCAGTGGTCCTTCGACCACTCTGGCCACAGGGGCCTGCTTTCTTCACCCATGGCTGGCTGCGGGATGCTGCTGGCTGGGAATGCCTCCTTGGTCCACCAGCCATGGTCTTCCCCTGGCTGCCCCTCTCCGGGGCCAGAAATACCTGTCCTTGTGCTCCCTCTACTAATCTCAAGGGAGCACACACTGTGGAAACGTGGCGGCACACTCCCTGCTCCGGTCAGGTTTCTCTCCAGACCTGGGGTACATATCCCTCATTCGGGTTTCCCAGGGCTTTCTCCTGATCCTGCTCTCTTCCCCTCACAGTGGAGGACATGGAACTTCCTTGGAGGCATGTCTGAGACTGTGGAATGAACACCCTCAGATCTAAGGATCATCACAAGCCTTACCTCCTTCCACATGAAGTACAAAGCACATTTATTGTACCTTGCTTTTTTAACATAAATATATATTGCCATATATATTGTGGGGAGAAGAAGCTCTAGCAAACTAAGACATCCCTTCTGGTCATGATAGCTTTACATTCAGTAATCAGATTGAAGTTTGCACATAGCAGTCAGAAGGCATACGCATTTTTATATAGTGGGTTTTGGTGCAGCTCAAGGGATAAATACATTGCACCATGTTTACGTTTTCAAGATATTGTATTTCAAAGTATCAATCTTTTGTAGGTTGCCTTCATAAGCAATTTTTATTTGTGCCTATAGATCATTTTTTATATAGAAGCAAATGATTCACACTTGTTACAACAACTTTCCAATAGTTAATTTGTGTCATTAAATTTTGTTTTTCTAAAAGTTAAGAAAATCATAGAAAGTAAAAGAATAGAAATAAGAGAATATTTTCATAAGAAAATATCATAGCATATTTTAATTTGTGCCAAATTCATGGTAAACCTGAGGTTTTAGTAACCGTGTCCTTTAAATTCAAGTACAGCTAAGCTCATGACAAGTCTAGAATCCAGGCTTCTGATCACTGATTAGGTGATCATCATCACGTGAAGATTAAACTATACAATATATTCTTCTAATCTGTGGAACAGAGGAGAAATCCAAATATGCAAATGATTATTGAATAGGTTCCCTTGGTCAAGCTGCTTTTCTGTGCTGAAGAATTTCCTAGCACACTTCCTCTTGTTAGGTTTTCAGTCCCCCACGAAGGACTGGTTATTACCCTATGACAGTGTCTTCCCAAATACTGTGAACTAACAACTCGCTCTCAACTTTTAAGATTTCTCATGGTCCTTCATAACCTTTGTCAAATATTTGGTTGAAAGGGGAGAAGGTATAACTCACAGATCACTAATGATGGTCATCTCTTGGATCACGATTGGGAATCATTGCCTTGTGATTAAGGCTTAGCTACTATAATCATATTTAATATAATTTGCATCAATCTAATCAACATGCCCACAGATTAATTCCTACCACCTGAAGAACATCTCGTTTTTGCGTACTGTTTTAAAGGCATACTATTCCATCATGTCCAGAATTGCGAAATGTGGTTTATATTACTAGTTTATGCTTTACTTTTTGTCAAGCCAGTAGGCTAATGTCTTTAAATATAAATTCTTGGGAAATGATATTAGAAAAACTTGATGGAAAGAAGATCCTTGACTTCATTAGTGCAACTAACACTCTTTATTCTTCTCTAATGGTGGGATCACACATGTGGTGGTTTGAGTCAGATATTGTTTCTAAGGTGATATTCTTTAGCTCAGCCACAGGAGGATTAGTATATTAGGATTGGTTCAGTCCCCTGAAAAGTTAATCTATAGGAAGTGACTTTTTCACAAAAGTTAAGATGCACAAACTCCTAATATTCTTAAGTTAGGTGCTGATAATTAACTATATGGATATTGTAACTTACCATTTTAAATATCAAGGATATAATAGTGCAGGGTCCTCAGGCCCCATTCTCTATGGCATTGTAGAAGTGCCTAAGACATGAAGAGTCTGCAGGGTAAGACATCAAAGGACATAAGGAAAGTGGTGGAAAGAAGGCTACACTTAGTTTGAAGGAGGGAAATTCACAGCCTTACAAAACTGCTTAGGGAGGGTACTTGGGCAAGGTGTTTTGTGGCTAGGTAAGTTCAAGATTAAAGTTGTCCTCAAGTTCATGTTTACTAGTTATCACTGCTGTAAACTCCTGCCTTGGACCCCACCAACAGTCTACCCAGAGCCTAGAAGCAATGGTTTTTATACTATGAACTTCTTGGTATAAAGTTGGCTCTGTCCCCGTTCACGTCCTTGGCTGCTTGTGCACTCTAGGCCTCAAGCGTGAAACATCTGCCAACTGTAATCCTACAATTCCCTGTTCCCATCTTTCAGTCCTTCATCCCCCTTTCTCTCTCTCTCTAGCACCTAAGTGAAAACAAACCTTGAGGGGGAGACAGTAGTCTGCAGATTGATTCTTAGAAGGGCTCTGGCTTTGCCTGCTACAAGAGAGCTTTGGATACATCTCAATGTCTTATCTGAGATATAGGAAACCTGTGTATGCCTTTGGTACAAACTCTCTGTTATGACATAGGACCTGCCTGTTCCCGTCTATGACTCAGGCTGGTTTGTAGATTACCTCAAAATTGATCCATAATATCACTGTAGACATGCTCTGCATGAAAAGCTGGCAACATCATGACAAGGCATTCTTGGAAGAGAGGGCAAGTTTTCATAGGCTTTGAGATAAGCAACAAGTGGAGCAGGACAGAGTTGTGAGGACAAGATTAATGCTTGGAGTCAGAGGAAGTATTTGAATTGCATTAACATTACATATAGGCAGATGTGATATGGTCATAGTTGTTGAGATTTCACTGGAATGGAGATGGAAGCATGGGTAAAACCATATGAACAAAAAGAAACGGCCTCTGGTTGGAAATGACTTCCTTTTGGATCCTATGGCTAGCCTGCCTATGGTAAATTGTTAGCAAACTCTCAGTTGCGTGAGGAAGTTCTTGGAATTCATAATTTATAAATGCTTCATCAAGGTTAAAATATGCAAGAAATAAAAATGCTATTTCTTGCCATCTCAAGGAAAGACATGTCAAGACAAAAAGTATCTGAGAAGAAAAGAATATGGGTGGGGGGGAAAGCTCTGAAATTAATATAGATGGGGAAAATAGAGTACGTAGTGAGACTGGGCATCTGGAACTTGCTCTTCTTATAGCCCTAGACATTAGGCCTTGTGCAAAGCAGAAAGTATTTGCTTTGGATTTAGATGGGGTGAGGCAGACAGTGCTGGCAGCCCTGGGAGAGGCTGCGGGGGTTCGGGGGAATGATTGGGGAAGCTGAGGGAATGATTGGGAAGCTGGGGGATTGAACTGGGACCTGGGGGAGGCCCCCAATCATTTCCTCCAGCCCCCCAAAAAATTCCCCCCAGCCGCTGTGGCTTCTCCCAGGGCTGCTGGCTCAAGTTGTGGCTTGTCCGGCTGCTGCCCTGGCTACCCCCAATCTGGGGCGAGGCAAGCAGTGCAGGCAGCCCTGGGAGAAGCTGTGGGGACTGGGGGGAATGATTGGGAGCTGGGGAATTGAACTAGGAGCTGGGGGGAAGTCGTTTGTTCCTTCACCCCACAATCACACTCTTCCCCCCCCCCCCCAGCTTGATTCCACAGCTCCCCAATCATTCCTCCCAGCCTCTGTGGCTTCTCCTGACTCTGCCAGCACTGCCTACCTTGCCCTGGCCGGGGAGCAGCCAGACAAGCCGCAGCTTCTCTCAGGGCTGCTAGCTCAAGCTGGTCCGGCTGCTCCCACTGGCACTGCCTAGAGCCTGCCTGTACAGTCTATGGCTGAATCTCTCTGAATCAATTCGGAGGCTTCCAATTCTATTCAGAGAGATTAATGGGTCTCCCGATTTTTTTCGATTCCGATTTGGAGATTCAGCTGCCGAATCAGGACAAATCTCTGCCGAATCGAATCAGCTACCAAAGCTTTTCACAGCCCTAATAGACATTAACCTTTCCCCCCTCCCCTCCTTGCATTTAAATCTGAAGCTGTTCCAGAAAACATTGAAATGCTGTTTATTCATCTCTAGTATCCTCTGCTTGCTAAACTTTTAGCTCTGTTTAAAATATTATTTGCTGAGACACTTACAAATGCTTCAACACAAGAGGAATAATCCATGGTATTAAGTGATTTGACCTTTAAGGCTTAGTACAATATTATGAAGTGTTCATTTTCTGATCTTCTTTTCTTACCAGACATCTATGAAATTGATATTCTATGCTTTGTATGAGACCTGAAAAAATCATCTCTTCAAAGTTATTGCTATCAAGTTCACACTGATGGTTTTATTCTGGTACAATGCATATTATCTCTGCTTCTGTTAGGAAATAGAATGAACTATTTTTCATCTGCTTCAAAGCAGGCATTTCTTATTATTCTTATATTCTTAAGCAGAGATTTTTCATTTTTGAATTAAATCCTTCCTTTGTAGGTAGCATTTGCCTCATGAATAATCTGAAGCATTTGCAGGACTTTAAACAGTAAATGAACACTCCTGGTTGCCTCTTCCTCTCTGGAGGGGTGCCTGGCATTTCCAACAGTTTGGGGAATATTTTTTTTTCTCTCTGATCACCTAAAGGGTTTGTTTTAATCCAAACATTCAACCGGCAAATTCCATCTAGCAAATGGTCTCCTCTCCTAATGTTTGCAAAGAGCAATTGTATAGTTTTACTTCAGTTTCAAGGAAGATGTATACATTTGTTCAGGTGGGGGTTTTTTTTGTCATTTAGTAACAACTGAATTTTATATAAATCATCTTTCAGCTAAAGATGCCAAATTTTAATTTGTGAAGTGGATCACAATTTATGTCTATACGTCATTCACCTGAGCTTGCTTTAGCAGTGGAGTGGTTGGGTTTTGCTCCCTTCACTGAATTATCTGCTTCTAGCTCTGGTGTCTGAGCTTACTAGCTAGCTTGGGTAGTCATTTGCTCTGGAGTTTAAAGGAAGTGCAAGCTGGATTGAACCAATGGAAAGAAGTGGCAGAGGGAAGAGGAATGCAGATTAGTTGATCCAAAACAGAATATATGCACTATGATTTCTCTGAGGTACCTGTTGTTGGAAATGCGATAATCAGTGTTCGACAAGTTCAAGCATCTGGGGTCAACTGTTTAGCAGAATGGAGAGTTAGATGAAGAGTAACAGCAAGGTGAACAAACTAAAAATTAGCAACAGGAACATTATGCGATAGGAGAGTATCAGCAAAGCTGAAGGGGAAAGTCTACAAGACGTGTGCATCCAGCACTATTGTATGGAGTGGAGACCTGGCCCCTGAGGAAAACTCAAGAAAGGAGACTAAACCTGACAAAGATGAGAGTGCTCCGATGGATGTGTCGAGTGACAAAGATAGATAAAGAGAGAAATACTTCAGAGGATCAGTGACAGTAGTAGAGGCATCTAAACTACAAGAGAGAAGACTCACATGGTATGGACATGTTCAAAGAAGTCTGGAAGACTGTGGGGAAAAGAACTTACCAGAATGGTGCTACCAGGGGGAAGAGGAAGAGGAAGACTGAAGATGAGATGGAGAGGGACTTGAGAGAGAAGGAGTTGGAAGAAGAAAGTATGTATGACCAAAGCCAGTGGAGAGCTGGGATTTGCAACAGCTACCCTGTTTAGATGGGACAAATGAGGCGGCAAGAAGAAGGATAGTTTTTTTGGGGTTTTTTTTTAGTGCACTGCTGTGACTGTAATGTAGATATGCCCACAAACAGCATGCAGGCATACGTGGATAAACAGCATACATGGATGAATAGCATTTGCCTTAAAACAGCACACAATGTTATCCAGTAATCCAAAACAGAAAATTTCTTTTCTTATGGAAAGAACAGAATAATTTAGGCAGAATACAGTAATCCAAATAAAATTAGGTTACTACATCAGGATTAACCCTGATAACCTTATGAAAAGGATCTGGGACTCTTAATAACAACCATTTTTCTGTACCTCTTACTCTTCGTTCATTAGCATGTTGTTAGGATACAGATTTAAAATTTCGGTAACAGAAAGCGTGCCCCATCTGAGAATGACCCATCCACAAAACCAGGTGTGAATTTTCAGGCATCTCCCATTCAGGTACCAAGCTGAAGTGCTAAGTGGTAAGTGCTATGAGAGTGACACTGAGTTTGAATCTAGAATGTGGCCTACTGTTTCAATTTTGGATTTACGTGACTTTGGAGCATAAGACTATACAAAGTCACACAAAGATCACCTGATGATCTGTGTGGTCCCTTCCAGCCCCTAACAATCTATGAATCTATGCCAGGCTGCTAACCAGTGAATTTAGTATGTATGCCAGGGGCTCTCAAACTTTGATACCACGACCCTCAGTGCTGGATGGGGGCAGTGGGGGACGGGGAGCTTGCATGCAGCAGCCGCCACTGCCATCCACCACTTTGCGCTGCCACCATGCACTGCTTCCCTGTGCTACTGCGCCCACCCCCTGGGAAGCTTGCAGCCCCCTTTTAAGTTGCTCGCAATCCCCTCGGGAATCATGACCCACAGTTTGAGAAACCCTGAAGTATGCCATGAATGCATAACCTATTAATAACATTTGTCATGGTGTGAGTAAAATTGATACTGAGAATATGAATGAAAATATGATGCGAGGGGATAACTTATTTTGAAGCTGTATTTGTGAAACATTTTGTTTCTCTTCCTGCTTACTTAGTTCCAGAAGTTGAACTGAAAGGAGAATTTTGCCAATATTATTTCTTGGTACAAGGCAATGGCTTTGGAGGCTGTAAAGCAACCATGATTCGTTCAGCCAATCAGATTAATGGAGCAGCAACTCTTGCTGTAATAAATGGAAAGCTAAAGACAAATGCAGAAGAAACAGACTCAAGTAAGACTTAACTGTGGTTTTTGAGATAGTTTGAAGGCAGCTAGTAGTGTTTGATGCATTGTAGGTGCAGGTTTACATTAGTTCAGCTAGGAAAAAAAAGGGAAATAGGAAATTCTGCTGTTTTTTTGTTTTTTTTTTTCTTACTTTAGCAATATTCGGACACTTTAAAAAAAGGTGCAGGTTTACATTAGTTCAGCTAGGAAAAAAAAGGGAAATAGGAAATTCTGCTGTTTTTTTGTTTTTGTTTTTTTTCTTACTTTAGCAGTATTCGGACACTTTAAAAAAAAAAAAAGTGATAGAAAAACTCATAGGAACGCATTACTTCAAAGTAAACCTTTTCAGATCAAGTTAAAGTGTGTGTGTGTGTGTGTGTGTGTGTGTGTGTGTGTGTGTATAAAAAAAATTTTTTTTTTTTTTTTAAAGATACCAACAAGGAAAGTTCAATCCATTACTCTTGAAAGTGAACAAGCAAGGAACCGGAAGGGTTTTTGTTTGGGGGGGTGGAGGGTTTGTTTGTTTGTTTTAAGCTACAGTAAGAATATTTAAATCGGATGTGGAAAGTTGTCATGAAATGGGACCAACCCAAATCTAAAATTTATTTACCTAACTTGGCAGGGTGTGGTTGTGAAAACATTTCTGTAGGCAAAGAGACGCAATGAATTTTGCAAGAGGTCCTTTAGCTGATGTTCACATAGAAAAGGAGTACAGAGTTTGCTGCCACACATGCCCATTCTCTCATCATATACTGACACTATCGGATGCAGGTTATGACTGGCTACCTGCTCCATATTTATGGAGGATAGGGTAAAGAAAGTGGGGGCATAACTGAAAGTCCTTGCTAATAGATTAGGGAAGTTGGTTGTGTTCTTTTCAGACATACAGCCCTTTAATGTAATTCACAGGAGCTTTAATGTCCAAGAGCTGAATGCACTAATGTTAATATTAAAGATGTAACTTTAATCTGTAATGGCATGGGAATACAAAACTAATGATGAATCTGATATTTCATCTATACTATGCTTATTACTATCACATGTAAGATGGATAAAGAATGTCAAATGCATAGAGACCCTGTCAGTCTTCATGCTTGAAAAGGCTTTTCAGCCTTCCATTTTAATTTGCATTTCATCAGTTAATTTCCTTTCTTTTATGAGATTTAACCAGACTTGCATTTGAATTCTGGCTCCTTAATATGAAATTATTAGGGGTGTACTGATTTAAAGATTTTTTGGGGCCAATACTGATGACCGATTATTAATCAGCTGATACTGATCTGATTGCCAATATGCAGCCCAGCAGCTTGGAAAACAGAGTCCAGCTGGTAAGTCTGTGGGGGAGAAGGGGCATGGGGGAGGGAAGGGGGTGGAGATGGGGGCAGATCAAGGCCCCTGCGGTGAGGGGGGCAGGGGCAGGCTGGACAGCTGGGGC
>NW_005843667.1:1172-11241 GCF_000455745.1 Alligator sinensis | reverse complement strand
GGGGCTACAGCCACCCCAAAATTCACCATAGTTCCTCATCCAGTGCTGCTGCCGCCTGCCCCACCCCTGCCCACCCTGAGCACAGCCTGGGCCCAGCCCTACCACCAGGAAGAGGCTGGCGCATCTTTGGCCCTGAGTGCACAGTGGGTAGCTGCCCTCGCCCCGTGCACAGATCTGGGGGATACATGTCCCCCATGCTTCCCCCAGGGGTGTGCACAGAGGCAGACGCTCCCCCCCACCCCTCCCCCAGTGCTTCCTGGATGAGCCATGGCTGTCTCATACCCTGCCCTGCCCCAGCTGTTCAGCACCTGTCTCTACCTTCAGCCCGTGTCCCACTCCCTCCCTTACCATGGGGGCCTTGATTTGCTTCCTCCATGCCCCTTCCCCACACAGACTTACCGGCCAGATGTTGCTCTCCAAACTGCTAGACTGCATTCCTGGCTGTACGCATGCTGCAGGTGCACACATTCATGCGGCATTTATTGGCGACGTTATTGACCACATCAGCCAAAAAAGCCAATTTTTGATAATGTAAATTTTCCTTTTAACGGTGTTGATACGATATGGAGTAATTATGCTTATGTACTATTATACCTACTTTTATCTTATGCAGATAGTTCCTCTTGAGAAAAAAATATCTGGTATAGTAACTATATCAGTTAGATGAGACAACCTAAGAATGACTTTTTTTATAATCCGTGCAGGCCTTTGTATTGCTGACTTCATCAGGTCTCTTCCACATCTCTGTGGAGAGCAGATTCTACAGAGAGAGAAGAATTTGGCTTCTGTCCAAGCATGTGCCTTGAAGGAATATCTCAGTAAGTATTGGTGCAAATAATGGATTAAACTGTCACAGGATCTCAAATTAATATACGAGGACATGTTTATTTGGGATTCAATGTGACAATGTTTGTTTTATAAGACCAGGGAATCAAGTCATTTTGCAAAGAAGGAAGAGAAATATTAATATAGTTTTCACTTAAGAAGCATTAGATATACATCTGTCGTGACTCATTCCTCTGATACCTTTAAAGAGGTTGTAAAAAATGTCAATTCTGTAATACTAGGCTGATATCAGCTAAATGGTGCTAGAAGATGCTGTCCCAGCAGTGTCAGGGAGCAGTGTATGGACTCAGGAGGGTGTAGCAAGCCCACATGTCTGCATTTTGGAGCTTATACCTGGGTACATGGTGTACTGTGGACAGACTTCTGGAAGGCACTGGCAAAGACGAATCAAATGAAACTTCAGGCTCAGTTGCTGGTAAAGATGGTTGTATCTGCTGCTGTAAGAAACCAGTAACATGTCTCTCTAAAACATACAAAACGGGATTTGGATCAACTCCTTTCTCTCCTGACCAGGTTCTAATCTTTTCTGATTACTTAGTGATTATGATAGCACATTTGATCTCTCTCTCTTCCCCCTCTCTCTCTCTCCCTCTCTCTCTCTCTCTCCTCCAGAGAGGCAAGAATCAGCCAAAGAGCTTTCTACTATTTCTGTTGATGAGCTCAAAACCCTGTTAACACTCATGAGGGAGCAGTTTTTTGAGCTGTGTAACACCGCCCTTCCAAAAACTCTTTTACATGAAGAAAAAAACAAACCTAGCATCCATGCAGTGACTTGTGGTAGGTATCTTTATTTAGAAAATTCACCATGCTTTCAAAAAACTCTCTACAAATAAAACTTTTTATATTTTCATATTTCAGTGATACTAAAGTACACCTAAAAGAATTCATTCCAAACGAGAGAAACTGTGGGAAAGATATTTTCCAAGTTTTGTACATTCATGCATCTGTTGTTCTCTCCATTGGATTATCTATGCTTCAGGTTTTGCTGACAAAAATATGACTTTTACACAATACTATAAATAATTTTGCATCTTGTGATTTTAAGATATTCTTGTCCAGCCTCTCCTGTTTCTACATAGAAGATTTTTTACAGTTTTTATATTATGTTTGTTTTCTTTCACACTTTCATTTGATAGCTTGTGTAGTTTTCTGTCCACATAAGTTACTTGTATAGAATTTAAAGGAAACATACAGGTGCTTAATTCCACAGAAGTGTGTGTGTGCATATATCTGGGATGGCCAATACAGTATTAGAACAGCAAGGCTATTGTGTGGAAGCTCTGTAGCCCCATACCATGTCCAGCTTTAAGAAAAGGCCTTCATAGACTCGTGTGGTATCTGCTTTTGACATGCCTAACCTTCCTCTTCAGAGAGAGAATTAAACTTGCTAAAATGAATGGTTTAAGGCCGTAAGAGGATGCCAGCCTTCTCCAGGTGCAGGCTTTTTGCAAAACTCGGAAGGAAGTAATCAGGAACTCATAGCACAAAGATACAATTTCTGTTAGTTGGCATGTAACTGAACAAGATGGTTTCATTTTTGATATTTATTTAATAATGTTGCTAACTAGAGGTGCACTGATACATCGGTCCAATTATCGGATTGGCACTGGTATAAAGAAAATTGGAAATCAGCCTGAAGCGGCTGATTTAATTTGACCCATAAATGCACATGTGGGTATGCAGCGCAGCATGCAGGCAGCAAGGAGCACAGTCCAGCAGCTTGGAGAGCTGTATGCAACTGGTAAGTCTGTGATGGAAGGGGAAGGGGCTTGGGGACCTGGCGCAGCCCTGGCTCAACCCTCGCCTCTGCCCACATGCTGGGAAGAGCCGGAGCTGCACTGGGCGGGCGGTGGCGGCCCTGGGAGGGGGGGCTATGGCAAAATTTGGGGTGGCTGCAGCCCCCTCGTATCCCCTCCCAGCACCGCCACCACCCACCCTAAGTCCAGCCCCTGCTGGGAAGAGCCTGGAGCAGCCCCGGCCCCAGCCTACAGCTGCAGCCCAATGCCCTGCCCTGCCCTGCGCAGATCCATGGGGCACATGCCCCCTCCCCCTGTGCCCTCCTGGGGTGCACGCAGGGGTAGGAGCCACCCCACAATCCCCAGACTAGCCACGGCTCCATTCCGTGCCCTGCCCCACCCGGCCAGGCAGCACCTACCCCAGCCCCACTCCCTCCCTCACTGCGGAGGGCATTGATCTGTCCCCCAACTCCTCTGCCCTCCCCCGTTTCCTTCTACCATGACAGACTTACCAGCTGGATGCAGCTGTATCAGAAATTGCATCAGTATTGCCTCCTCAAAAATGGACTATCGGTATTGGCCCCCAAAATCTCTATTGGTGCACCCCTATTGCTTATATAAAATATTTAGCCAATACTTTTTCCCTGTAGATCTTACAAGCTTTTTCTCAGTTTTGCATTGCTCATTACAACACTGTCTGTATGTGTTGACACCATTAATGATTATGAAAACATTGGTGTTAGGATATTCTATATCAGGACTCCAGATACATTACTCTCTACTCTGGGTTCCTTCACTTCTCGACCATTTTGCAGAACCCTGGAGACCTAGTTCATTTCCTCAATGCTTTCTATACTATCTCACACATGTCTGGCAATGTGGAATATACTACTTTGAGTTTACATATTAAAAACAAAAAAACCCCCAAGATGTAGAGGATGTGGAGATCTACTTAGAACCATGGATTCAATGAAAACTACTATTTATGACTTACAGAGTTAGAGCTGCAGCCTGATTCTTTGCCAACCCCATTGACTGGAGATAAATTTCATCTTGTACATTACTAATAGCTATAGTTTTATATTCAGCTAACCGTCTTTTTTTCAGAATCTGAGCTAATTGGGTCCAATGCTTTGGAGTGGCCAGAAAGAAGTGTTCTTCAGAATATGGAAAATTTTGAAAAAATTAAACAAAAAATGAGGTAAGTATAAGTATCTTCTAATTAGGAATGATTAAGCATCATTCCAGAGGAGCTATCCACATTTTCAGCCGTCTTGTCAGTTCACAAAAAGTATTTAAGGGTCTTGCAGAGCGAAGAGAAATTCATTTGAGACTAACATGAGTTCCCTTTCTGCTACCATTTTGTAAAGGTATTTTGAGGCATCTCAAGGTGCTTAAGTCTGATCATTGTTCTGAAGCCTTTTGAAGGAATATAGTTACAAGGTGTCTCATTCCCGTAGCTGCCTTGGTGTAATTCTTGGTTCTCATCTCCCCTTCAGAAATATGCACATGCCCTTCTACACTGGTATAGTCAGTGGCATAAGCTGTAGATGTGTATGCAGCACAGGGGTTTTTGCTGTCATGTCTTGCTACAAATAATCACCATCATTATCTTCATGTTTCTTAAGTAAAATCAGTTTCACAGCACAATCTTCAGAGCAGATGAGAACTGACAGCTTTTTAAAATAAACTAAATTTCAGTTTATGTTGAAATGGATGTTTTCCCACTTCTCTTCCTTTGTCTTCAGCACCCAATGCCATAAGTCTGCAAAAGCAGGACTCCAGTCTTAGAATTTGTTTCACATCAGCCTAATGGCTCTCTGAATCTCTTTGAAACAAGGTCTGTTGTGGGTATTTGACATTTTCCTGGATAAGCTTATACCAGTCAGCAAAATGAGTTATCAGTCAGTTAATATTCTCCAAATTTCCAAAGTCTCTGGGTAACATGATATATTATGAGAGTTCTCACATACATCTTTAACTTATCTCTCCACCTTCTTGTTTCTCTTTCAAAATACTGCCCGTTGTTTTTTGTTTTTTTTTTTTTAAGTAATGAACATGCTTCCTGCTAACTGTGCCTTTTGAGTGGCAGCTCAGGAACCTTTTCATCCCTTTCAAATAGGCAAGTGTTGTATAAATCCCAAGAAGAAATGTTAATCGAATCGTTTTCCACATAAGTGATTGGTTGTTTTTTGTAGTTATCCTTTGGTACTCCACAGCTAGTTGTCAGTAGGAAAGAGGAAGCATGTGCTGTCCTTGAATGAGATTCAATGAGTGGAAGGTCATATATTGCTTCCCTTGTTGCTTATGCTGTAAGCATCTTTTTCATGAAATTTAAAATTAATCTGGAAGTGTTTAAAATTTGCCCACAGGCTGAATATCTGAATGACTGATTCTCTCTCTTTTAATTTCACAGCTAAGCTGTGAAATCTTGAAAATAATTTAAAATGGGAAAGTTGGTAAGTCCTTACCATCAAGGAAGTTTTCTTATAAAGTTTTATGTAGCAGTGTTTTGCAGTGGTGATGCCAGTTGTCTTGCATTGGAAATCTACAGTATTTTGTCTCTTAAGCTATCAATGAGTTGATGAGGCAGAATTGATTAATTATGTTTCTTTAATTCCAGTTCTTATTGTCTTTCTTTTCCAGAGGTTCCATGTTGACACATTCATCTGAGCAATTGCTAGGACATAAGGATGGTCAGAGGGAGTCATTGACATTGCTGGATGCTAAAGAGCTACTGAAATACTTTACTCCAGAGGGGTTGCCGATTGGGGATCTTCAGCCATTACAAATTCAAAAGAGGTAAAGTCTCATAAACAAAACCTTGGGGGCATCCTTCAGAATTGGTGGAAACTGGCGCGATTAATGACTACATTAATGAGCAATTAACAACTCTATCACTAAGTCTGAATATAGCCCCTCAGTGCTTTCTAATCAGTTAGTGCTCACAGTTTCATAAATGAAAGATATAAAAACCAGACGTGTATTACTATATTTACTTGAAATTGAATATAAGAAAGTCCCCCAATAATTAGATTCTATATATGAAAAAAATTATAATTTTATTATAATTATCCAGGTGTAGAATCTAATTATTGGAGTTTTGCCTTGAATTTTCCCCCTTCCCACTTCTACAGCAGGGAAGATTAAATCTGGAGAGTCAAGTATCCTTCTGCCCCTGCAGTCCCTTCCCCACTCCCTTATTCTCAGACACTGCTCTCCCTGAGCACATGGAAGTGGGAAGCAAATCTGAAAATACTGACCTAGAAATAAATATATATCTGTAGTAACCTGCATATGGGGAAATGACTACAGGTACCCATAGACTTAGTCAATCCAGAACTGATGCAGTTTGTCTCTTTTGACACTGCTGCAGGATGTAGCACAAGTACTCTATAAACACTTTTAAGCAGCACTTTTGCACTACTTTGTGTGTGTGTGTGTGTGTGTGTGTGTGTGTAGCAGATTTTTTTTTTTTTTTTAAATCTGGTTCAAGGCCAAATCGGTTCACAATTCAGCTGGGCAAAGCCCAATACTCAAGTTCCAAAATATGATTTGAACAGAATTCAGTTTTCAAGTTTGTTTGGCTCTACCACCAGGCAAGTAATCCTCGCTCCCAGAGCCCATTGGTCTGGGGCTTCAGATACTCGCCAAATCCAGGCTGGCAAGCCTCAGGCCCAGAGTCCCTGGGGTTCAAATGTCTCCAGTCTCACTTGATCAGACAGAAACCTTGGAGTTCGGGTGTCTCCTAGTCTTGGTTGCCCCTAGCCAAAAGGCTGAAGGAGCAAGCTAGAGGGAAAGGCTGAGACGAGAGCAGCCCGCCACATAAATTGCGTAGCCAAGATCCTTGCATTGGAGAAATAATAGACTCTCACAGGGGTCAGCCTGCCCGCAGTGCAAGGGACAGGCCTTCATCCTCCAACCACACCGAGTCATTCAAGGCCAAGAAGGGCACCTCCCCTACCAGGCCAGCAAAACTACTTGCGCCCTTCCAATGTGCTGCTCTGATCCCCTTTGGTCTAATATGCTGCTTTGCTGTCTGCTTCCTGTTGTATTGACTGCTGTATTGCCTGGCTCTTCAGTCATCTTCTGGGTGACGCACACATAGGCTGCCCATGGCACATGTGCCTCAGGTTGGTCACCTGTACTTCGGAACAGTAGGAGAGCACTTCGATAACTTGGAAATGCCAACCAAAATAAATAGCAATGAGATATTAAAGAGAATCTATTTTTCTTTGGCCAGAAACGAAAGGCCTGATAGTGGCATATTTGAACATCCACATCCTACTTGTTCCCAGATAGAAACAAAGATGTCCAGCACTTTGCCTGTGCCTTGCTTTTTTGCCCATTTAAGGGAAAACACAGACTTGATATACCGATGATGTGTATCCATATCGGGCTTCCTTGCTCCACCATGCCAATGTGGCAGTGTCTTGATCTGTAGCACAACTGCTTTTATTGAAAGAGGACCCTTGAGTTATTCTGCTGATGCCATCAACAAAGGTGACAGTTGTTGTCTGTTGGGTTTTTTCCCCTCTACTTTGGACACCAAGGGTGTGGCTTGATTCTGCTAAAGTAGATGGGAATCCTTCAATTGATTTCATTAAGGGTTTAGATCAGACTGGTATTAGGTGCTGCACTAAGCAGCTTTGCTTCAGAGACACGAATGAGCTGTTATTGAATATGCTAATAGCAAAGAATTGTCCTATGAATCTGAACTAGACTTGCTGATTCAGAAATTCTACATATTTTTCAAGACGAGTCTCTACCACATGGAGTCTCCTAGATAACTGTTTTTTGTTTTTTTTTTAACAAGTCTCTATTTACCATGGGAGTGTGTTTAAGCTTAGAGAGCTTTTTCTACATCTTACATCTTCCCTTCTATTCCCTTTTCTTTATTCCTCTTTTTCATTCTTCTTGAATTGGCCCTGTTGTGGTCCCTGATGACAGATGATCATCACCTGGATTGGAACTGCACCGGGGGCTGGAGCTGGCCCCGGATCTTTATCAGGATAGAATTCGGTACTAGATTTGGAAACAAACTCTGCATCCACACACAACTGGACTGTTTTATTTTCCAAAGACATAGGTTCCTGGTAAGGTGGCAACCTGGGCACTCAACCTGAAAATCAGGCTATGTAGAGTCAAGTTTCCTCAAATGGAGGGGATGTGAAGCTGGGTATCTCGCATCCTGGGTGAGCACCTTAGCTACTTGGGAGTGAGTGGTGGTGCTACTGGCACTCTGAATGGTGAGTGTGGCCAACCTTCTACTTCTGTTTCTTTGATTCTGTTAAAATTGCTGGAACTTAAACTTAGCTTCAGGATAAATGCAACATTATATTTATCCCAAAATGAAATGTGTGCTTTTTTCTCAGTGAGGCAACACACAAAAAAATGTATTTTTATTTATTCAACATTGATTTCTTCTCTTCATACCACTTCCTACCAGTCTGCCATGCCTATTCCCCCACCCCTTCCTCTGTTTGGCCACCCAACTAAACAAAACCGTTACTGATGTAGTCCTAATTTGAAGATTCCTTTAAAAAATAAATACATTCCTATTCTTGCATTACAGGAGAATTTTATATTCCCCTTTGCATTTGTAGCGCTCCTGTTAGCATTTTCCCTTCTATATGGAGATGCTTGGGATTAAAGGTATATGAACGGAACAGTCCCATAGCAACAACGTTCATATCACACAGCTGTGTGGCATGGGGATCTCCTTTTGCTTCTTCCTGTCTATCTTTCATGTTCATTATGCTGCTGTCCATCTCCTGGTCACTTTCTTTATAAGCCTCTTCCTTTTTTTTGTCCTCTGGTTACTGCCTGTTCCTAATTTTCTTTCTGCAGTAAAATGCCAGTATCATAAAAACACACTGTATACTTGCGGTCCTCTTTGTAATACCATGGTTTAGAAAACTAGTCTGCTGTTTTTTAGAATGCCCAAGTTACAAGTGCAAATAATTTAGATCTAAATATCTACCAAAGCTGGGAGAGGGAAAACATTTATTTTGTCTGCTGAATTTTGTAACAAATTCTCCCTTATCACATTAATAAACCCTTAAGTTGTTATAGCAAATTGTACTGCCTGTGAAGCAAGCTTTTAAGATTAAATGCAATTAATCTCCCTAGAAATGTGTAGGAGGTTTCAAGTCATTTAAAAAGCTCTCTTGAATGCTGACTTGATGCCCTTTATCTTGATTATATACAGAATCATGGTTAGGCTGCCCAGTGCCTCTGCAGCATTTAAAGCACGGGTGTTAAAGATATGCTTTGTGGGCCCATGGAGCCGTATGATCCAGTCTGTGGGTTGCTGGACAAGCCCTGGCCCTGCGTGCTATGTTTGGTATGTGGGCTGTACCTGGTGCCATGCGTGCTGAAGGCAGCACAGGGGGTCGGTCTAGCATGCCAGATGCAGCTCATTTCCCAGATCCCTTGTGCTATGTGAGCATCGTGGGCAGCGCATACCTTGTGCCAGCCCTGGGTACCATGTGCTCGAGTCCTGGGGCTGGCACATGCTGCATGTGGCTCACAGGGCTGGACCAGCTGTGTGCACTGCATGTGGCTTACGGGATCAGCGTGAGGCACATGTTCCATGAGGTGCATGGACCCAGAACCAGTGAGTGGGGCTGATCAGCAGGGTGTTGCATTGAATACATGCCCCGGACTGACCCCCTGTGTCATGGGTAGCATACATAGCCAGTCCAGCCCTAGGAACAGGCTGCGTGTGGCACCCTGGACCGACCCCCTGTGCTGTCTGCAGTGCTGGGTACAGCCCTTGCACCTTGGGCAGCATGTACCCCAAGGCAGTCCTAGGGGCTGGCACATGCTTTGTACAAGCAGGACAGCCCTGCGGCACACTGCAGAGGGCCTGTCTTGGTCCAGCCCACAGAGTAACTCGGGTACGTTCACCCGGCCTTTGGGGCTAGATGAATTTTAAGTCTCTTGGTTTAAAGTCTTTACTGTTTCATATGTTACTGTAGCATCCAAAGGATCAGGATGTGAGTTAGGGGCCACTTGCTGGGGATTGTATGAATGCAATGCAAAGGAACTTGTGTCCTTGTGTCTTCAAGAGTTTACACTATGAAATGTTCCTGCAGCTTTGTTTTCAAGCAGTGAAAGAGTTTATGCCATGAAAAGAATTACCAGGGGTTAAAATAGTCTTTGCAGTACTATTTCTTCTCAAAGAAATGGTAATTAACTGCCTTGGCTTTAGATTGGAAAGGTTAACACGCCTATACACCTCCCCTTTTCACTTTGATGACCTTAATTATTACTGTGGCATGCTGTACTTTGAATACTAATTCACTGATACATAAGTCGTGTTTTCAGTATAACATTAATGCCTGACTGCATCTATTGGATGAATATATGGTCTTGGGGTATCTGTTATGTTCCTTTGTACACAATTAGGAAACTTGGGATGCTTATGGATTGTATAGCTTGAGGTACGGCAAACAATTTTTAAGGTCATTCAAATGAGTGGC
>NW_005843667.1:0-1141 GCF_000455745.1 Alligator sinensis | reverse complement strand
CTGCATGCTTTTAGGTTAAACAGACAGTGCATGTTTGACAATAACTGAAAATTGCACCTACTTTAGGTTGTATCTGTCTGTGCCAAGATTGTCCTCTCCATATGTTTGCGTGCCAGGGGAGGAGAATTTCTACACATGAGAGTGAAAATGGACCAAAGCATTAAAGGAACCAATATTTTTAGCTTTGCCTGCCTCTCCTGGTCCATTCTTCTAACCATCCATTATCTATGGACTTTTCCTATCCTTTCTTTCCCCCTTCCTATCTGGTAGAGCGGAATTCCTGAGACTTGCCAGGCAGTTAATTGTCAAGTCCTGCAGCGTTGCTGCTACACTGAGAGCCAGTGCACAAAAGTTTCCTAAAGCTGTCACCTTTCTAGATTATAACAATGTCGAGCTCTTGTAGGGGGAAAGGAAGAACCATGTCTCTGGCCTGCACTGGAGCTCAGTCTTTCATACTATCTTTATACAGTACAATGCATAATCCAAACTTACCTTATAGTAGCTGTTTTCTCAGCTACTCCCACTCTGTAGAGCAGGGTCTGCAATGTATAGCCTGCAAGCCAAATTTGTGCCTGTCAGGGCTAAGCAACAAGGAGCTGCACTGCACTGGGGCTGCGCAACTTCGAGCTGTGCCTTTGCCATTTCTGCTTTTCCCCACCCCCCCCACCCAGCTGCAGCATGAATGCAGTTTTTAGTTGGTGGGGATCTGCACCAGGGTCAGGCAGCTGGATGCTGTGTCCGTGCTGCTGCTTCTCCCTGCCTTCTTCCCTGTCCCCTCTCCACCCTGCCTTAAAGCCACAGTGTGGAAGTAGTAGCAGCCCCACCATCTGGAAGCTGCACCCATGTTCCAGCCAGCAAGCAGGGGCCTGGGAGAGGTGAAAGTAGTGCAAGTGCAGCTCCCAGTTGCCTGCCCCAGTGTGGGAACAGGAAAAGCCCCTTGCTACTGATGCGCCATGGAAGCCACCTGGCCCATATTGAACCTGAACCGGGTCATATCAGCCTACAGATTGAGAAAGTTGCTGGCCCCTACCCTGGAGGCCTTTACGTATGGCCTCTCTGAATGATCATAGATTCATAGATGTGAGGGTCGGAAGCGACCTCAATAGGTCATCAAGTCCAACCCTGCATAGGCAGGAAAGAG
>NW_005843666.1:59775-68424 GCF_000455745.1 Alligator sinensis | reverse complement strand
AAGCAATGCTTCGTTACCTCCAACGATCACCGTGGTTCCCTTCCCAAAAGTCAAGGAGCTGGTGGTTGCATGTGCACAGTAATAAATGCCAGACTCCTTCCTTTGCATGTCCCAGATTTCCAGGGTTGTGCCGTATTTCTGATGTTTGCAAGCAAATTTGGGCCCTTTTGTATCATCCGCACAGTCCTTCCTGTGCATGGGGGCCTCACCCGCCCTTCTCAGATACCAGTGCAATTTTGCTCCCCCATCCACATCCTTGCTGGAGGAGCAGTGGATCTCTGCTGTCCCACCGACTTCCACAACCAGGAACCGCTGAGGTTGGTGCAGGTGTAGCTGGACTCCCAACACTGTGGAAACACAACAGAGCCCAGCACTGCAATCTGTGTCCTGCTGAGGTACTTCGTGTCCCTGATCCCAGGAGCACGGTGCTGAGAGCCGTGTGGGGGACTTACCTAAGCATGAGAGAAACAGGGACTTGGCAAGGAACATGATGGCCACGAGTATCCAGCCCCTCCGGCCCAGGGCTGCCGTCTAAGTGCAGAGCTGCAATGCAAGGGCTCAGGGCTGGTTGTTTCTGGGGAGGAGCACCTCCCACGGGGACGTGGCTTCTGGGGAGGAGGGTTTTAGCCTCATCGTCTTGGTGTGCACAGATCTGCATCGCATTTCCCTGCATCTGACCTGTGGTTCAATTTGCTATGAGCATTAACACTCGCTACACCAGCAGCTAAAGTGCCACAAAACATCTCCCCTTGCTGGCCTACTCAGAAGATCCCAAGTGTCCTACCAGCCCAAGATCTATTTTCTTCGAAGGGTGCCCATGCCCCTAAATCACTTTGGTGCTTGCGAGGTTGATCCTGCTGCTCTGTGTTCCAGCCATTCAAGCCCCAATTTCTTACGGGTACATCCCCTGCTCGGAGATGAGTGTTTGCAACCTTTTTGGGGAGAGGCATTGATGGCATCTGATGTTATCAGAGTAAAAGCTCCGACCTGTTGAAAAATACAGGCAACAAGAGAAATATCCTGTGAAGCACCTCTTTGGCTTGGGACTTATGTCTGGCTGGAGAAGCAGCTAGAGCCAGATTTTAAAGGTGCTTTGTCGCTTGAAGGCACCTGCAAGTCAGACACCCCTGGCATGAGACGCTCATACCAGTTTACCTCCCCCAAACTAGTGACTTGGCACACTTACAGCACATGGGCGTGACTTACCCCAAAATATTAATAGGCCTCATTTGAGAGAGAGAGAGAGAGAGCAAGCAATCAGTTGGACAATGCTTTATTGGTATTTTTACAATGTTAAAGCGATGTGGAAGCCTACCAGTATCTCTATGATCATGATAAAATAAATTCTAAATACCTATATGTGTTGATGTGTGCTTTTGGTTTTCTTCATACGTGATGGGTGTGTGATGGGGGGATGTGGTGTTTGCAGGAAGGGGGTGGGAAGGGGTGTGGGGGAAGGCGGGTGTGCGTGTGGAGGGATGTGGGTTGGTGTGTGGGTAGGTGTGGGGTGATTGCTGGGGGGACTGTGGGTATGAGGGACCTTGTGGGGGAGCTGCTCCGTAGGGGTGGGTCCCCTGGCCACCACATGGTGCACCCCCCCAGCACATGGTATGCCCCCCCACAGCTCTCCCTGGAGGGCTCAGCCCCTATCCCCCACAGGGCCACAGCCCCCCGCCCAGGGTCCCAGGCACCCTGGAGGGCCACAGCCCCCCTGCCCAGGGCTTATAACTTACCTTTAGGAGCAGCAGCAGGAGTGGGGTGCTCCTGCCATGGCAGCAGGACCTGGCGTGGCATGTGGCTACTGTGTGCCAGGCCCACCTGGGTCCTGCCAGCCCTGGGGCCTCTCTGCCATCTGGCTGGGCCAAGTCATGCTGGCAGAGCCCAGTGCGGCATGCGGAGACAGCGTGCCAGACACAGCCAGGTCCTGCCAGCCCTGGGGATCGTCTGCCGCCCGGCTGGGCTGGACCCTTGGTGGCAGGACCCAGCATGGCACATGGGGACTGCATGCCAAGCCCAGCCGGGTCCAGGGGCCTCTCTGCTGCCCAGCCAGGCTGGGCCCTTGGTGGCAGGACCTGCCACCCTCAGGGCCCCCAGCCGCCCAGCCAGGCCAGCCAGGCCAGCCAGGCGGCAGGAGCAGCGCCAGGGCTGGCAGGACCCAGCTGGGCCTGGCACGTAGGGATTGCATGCTGCACTGGGTCCTGCTGCCATGGGCCTGGCCCGGCCAGGCCGCAGAGGGGCCCCGAGGGCATCAGGACCTGGCTGGGCAGGGATCGGAGAGGGGAGGCCGGGGGGCTGGCAGGGGGAGGGGCCAGGCAGGGCAGCCCCCCCCGGCCCCTTACTCACCACCACCGGAGCCCTGGTGCCGACATGCAGCCTGGCCGGCCGCGCGTTTCAGCACCAGGGCCAGGGCCAGCCATAGAGATGCTCTGGCAGCCCCAGCGTCTCCCTGGAGAACCCAGCCTCCGGTTGCCCCGCTTTTTTTTTTAGACCCCTGGATATCCAGGGGTCGAATGTTCTCCCCTTTTTTTCATTTCTGCACGTGCTTCTTACCCCACCTCAAAGGGGTTTGAGGCAGAGCTAGAGGCATGTGTAGAAATGTGTAGAAACGTCTGGACGTGCCCTACAAGGCAACAGCTCGTTTTGCTACGTGTTGTCAAGGGGACGGCATCGTCTATGCCCAACTGGACCTGGATTCAGGACGACATACGCCATTGCAAGCAGTAGAAGCTGGTGAGAGAGAGAGAGAATGGGTAGATCCCGAATTGGGGATCTGAGTGTGGACGTTTGCTGGTGTTTTGAATGGGACCCAGCAGCCTGGGAGGTTCGAGGCTGTGACATGCATAGAAAACCCAGTTTAGTTCAATAAACCCCCCTGGAGATGTTACTATATTGCTCTGTAATGTGTTGTGTGTGAGGCTGGCTAATTGGATGGTGTTTATAGCAGATCCAACCCCAGCCAGATGCACAAATGCTTTTTCAACTTCAGGGACATGAGCCCCTCACAGCGCTGTCATTGCCCTGGCTAATTGCATTTAAATGGGAGCAGAAATGGCAGCATGTGCCCAGCTGCTCTCAGTTGTCCTAACTCCATCTACATCAGTCAGGATTTGGCCCTGAGTATGAAACTACCTTCAGTCACCATCATCTTCTATCTCTAGACCTCCAACATTTGTGCCAATTAAACAGCTTTCCCAGGTATGGATCCAATGCATAATTACCAGGCAAGTGCTTATAGGCGTGTGACCCCTTGGGCCATGGTAACTTCACATGACTGATAGCACTATGTGATCAACAGGAGCAAAGCACGAAGACAAGCCAGCCTAGAGGCAGGGGAGATTTGCACCTCATAGACCAACTACATCAGAGCTCAGCTCCCGTAAGCAGCAGGCTGACTTCAATCACTCCACTGTCATGGAGTGGGTGTAGGATGCTGAGCTTCTAAACAGAGCTTTGATCAGACTACAAAGGGCAAGACACCTTGGGGAAGGGGTGACACGCGGGGAAGAGAAAAGCTTAAATGAAATCAAATAATGTGGTGAATAAGAATCCAAGAATAAAGATGGAGTCCCCCATGGTTTGTCTGCTTCTGTGTCATTTACTTCTTCCTCTTTTCATTGCTGTCAGCATCAGCTCATGGAGATTTAGGTCTCTTCTCCTCCGCAAGGCACAGTCTCCCCAGGCAGTCTGAGCCTGCCCTGCAGGCGACAGCCCTAATCACCGCGCCACTTCTTACTCACCCCATTCCAGCGAGGGGGGCCGGGGAGGGCGCACACGTAAAGCTTCACCCACACATGAACATTTGCAGCAAGCCACGTGGCTGGCAGTGAGTGAGTTCAGGCAAAGGGCGAAGGGCAAACAAGGGGTGATGCTGGGCACAGGATGGATGGGCACTGAGTGGCACCAGATGGCCCCAGTGGGTGGAAATCAGGGAGGCAGAGAGCAAAGGCAGTTGCTGACCTGCTGGAGGGAGCTGTGATGCAGGGAACAACCTGCTCTGCAAACCGGCTTCCTGCGCTGGTTGATAAAAGATATCTGGGCTGGTTTGAATGGGACTAATCCTGCCTCAGGCCAAGGGCTGGACTAGATGCGACCTCAATAGCTCCCTTCCCACCCAACATTTCTAGGAGTCTATCATGGATGCGGACTGGAGCTACCCCCACCATTGACACCCCACCATTGACACCCCCAGACCTATCCCCTTGCTTGGCCCCCCCATGCCCAGCACCGGGGTGAGATCAGTGCAGCTGCATGACTGGGCTGCACACATATGGGAGCACAGATGCCCTGATCCTGGCATGGGCACAGCTATATCTGTGGTACGCACCTTTCTTCCATTGCATCCAGGGACATTCATCCTGAGCACTGTGAGGCCTCACTGCCCCGGCAGCCCGGCATCCAGGGACCACCACTCTCAAGGCCTGCCACGTGGAAGGCTCCCAGCTTTGGCCCCTCTATTGTCATCGGCCCGGGTATTTTGTGGCTTTCAGAGCCACAAAGCTAACAGCAGAGCCACCCCATTACCTATGTCTCTGCACTTGCCCAAACAGAGCTCATTTTCTGCACAGAGCAGACATCCAGCCCAGCTTCTGTGACCTTTCAACAGCTCAGTGCAGCCTCCCTGGCCCTGACACCTGCACCCAGCCACAGCACAAACCCTGCCCTTTGCACAGGGCCACGCACATCACCTCTGCCTGTGGGTCAACCTCTCTGTCCTGATACCTTCTGAATCTACACTTTATCCATTTTAAGCCACTTTGCAGCAAAGTCCACCTCTGGATCATAATTCTGGTCCCTTCCAGCCTCATGACATACTGCATCCCCCAAAGTGGACAGAGGTGTTTATTTGAAATATTGCATCCAGATTTCTCTTACCAAAAATCTTTCATCAATGGTTCTCCACCCACTAGGAAAAACTGGCATTTTTGGGCAATGAAACATGGGATGTTTTATTTTTTGGTCAGAAGGTTGAAAGACAAGGCTTGTGCACACAGCCAAGGGCAGGGGGACGGTAGCACAGAGTAGATGAAGCTTGTTAGCGCAGGTAACAACAGCAAGGAACAGGCACTGAGATGAGCATTCAGAGCCTGGTAGCTGGCATGTGCTAAACCCACAGCACAGCATCCTCCCAGCTCATGTGGGAGCGCAGTACAGATACTGCAGCACAGGTTCTCGTCCGATTGTGGGCTGGACACAGCCCCAGCTCCCTGGGGATTGTCTCTTGTTCTCTGATTGCCGAACAGCTCAAGAGTCCGTCTGAGGTCCCTCCACAGGGGACATGTGCAGCCACGAATTTCAGGGTGGAAAAAAGTTAAACTTAGGTTTCTGTTGAAATGTCCCATGATGGGGGAAATGTTCCACCCAGTGCTATGGGGAAGTCTTTGCAACAATGATGGAAAACGATGTCCTCCCCAGCCACGCTCATCTTTGGGGTCTTCTACCTGGCCAGTCTGAACGCCCACAAGGAGAGAGCGTGTCCCCCTGTAGAGGCTTCTTGGCAGCTGGCATGACTCACATCGATCAGCAGAGAAGCGGCCGCCATCCCTGCATGAAGGAGCCCATGGATGTGACCTTCATGGCGTTACGTTCTTCACTCGTGCTGCCTGCGGCTTTCTGGGCTTGCGGTGAGTCAGCAGGTCTAACTCCAGGTCCACATATATGAGTCCGTCCTGTTGGCAACATTTCATAGCATTGGAAAATGAACCAGGCACCTGTGCGGGGGGGGCTGGGATTCCCTGAGCCCCAGTGACAATCCCTTCTGATCTTTTATGCTCCTGCTTTCCCCATCAAGGCTTTCTCTAGTAGTGAATTTAACAGGATGCCCCTACATCGATTGCAATGAGCTGGGGGCAGGGCAGGCTCTTGGAGTCAGGACACATGAACATTTCCTATGGGTGAAAAGGAGGTGGGGGCTTTCCGACACATCAGCTAGTCTGTGGTAACCCCCTGTGTGTCCACTCTTACACAGCAGGAAGTGGAAGCTGCCTCAGTGAACCAGGACTAAGCTAAACCCATCTGGTTCACATACCCTGGGATAAGCACAGGCACACGGGCACTTCCCCTGGTTCAGTGAAGCCCTGCCAGCCTCTACCCCTACTAACAAATTCACACATCCATGCCTTGAAGTGCTCTGCATACACTCTGTTTTCTAGCATTCGCCACACAGCTTTTCCCCAAAAACCAGCCCAGAATTGGGCTGTGAATATTAAATGGGGAAGCGGATGGTTTTGCCCAAGATTGAAGCACCCAGCCTTGATCCCTGCTGCACAGCAGCTCTGCTATTACTTTTCAGGCCAATGGAGGAGGTCACAGCCCCTTGCTCTTCACTGCACAGGGGTTAACAATCATCCCTCCTTTTCTATGGTCACTGCACTAGTGAGCCAGGGCAGTGTTGCTGTGTGCTAGGACATCTGGTCTCTGCTCCTATTTCACACCTCTTTAGACCTGTTCAAGATCAGAGGTCCACCCACAGAGACTAGGCTTCACCTGCAGCTCAGGTTTTAGTGAAGCAGGAAGAGGAGGCTCTGTCCCTGCTCCCTACAGCTATAATTTGGGGTGGGGGAAATTTCTTCAAGATACCTTTCAAACACAAGGTGCCTATTACATTATGGATGTGTTATATGTGAGAAAGCCTAGTATCCTGTATTATTTCAGTGCCAAGCACTGATCTGGGTGCATCCAAGACACAAAGAGGATCTGAAGCTACC
Organism: Alligator sinensis; assembly: GCF_000455745.1. Lineage (NCBI taxonomy): Eukaryota > Metazoa > Chordata > Crocodylia > Alligatoridae > Alligator > Alligator sinensis. Next base: position 61,720 of record NW_005843666.1, on the reverse strand, counting down.
ATTTGACCTTCCCAGCAACACAGGGAAGATGATTTGTTAGCTCTGCATCTAAACACAAGAATAAAGCAGTTAGAATTACTATGCCAGGGTCCCACAATCCATAAATGGCCAGGATAGGATAACACTTGCTCCCAAACCCTTGTCAATCAGTCACACAGTGCAAGTGCATGCTATGCTGCGAGGAAGCACCCACAGACAGGCTCATTGAGGAGGACACGAAGGGTTTGTAATAGGCCGTACCTGATTTCCCTGGGAGATGCAAGGTGCTGGCTTCCTGGGCTGGGATCCTGAAATGAAGACAGTAGTTATAGCTCCTTTTCCATTGCCATGTGCCCGTGTACACAGGACTGAGCACATGGGCCAGTCCCCAGTGCAAAGGCTCATGCCCCGTGTGAGCCACATACCCTGGGTTCAGACTGTCTGTGGCGGGGGCCTGTCTACATCACTCCACGGGGGCAGAGCTCAGAGCCAAACTCCAGGCACAGGACAAGCCTTGGGGCCTGTGATGGCTTCAGCCTGGTGCTCCCGCACAGGTGAGCCCACTGGTGGTGCCCAGGGAGTGTCTGGGGGCCACATGCTGTTTCTTACCCCATCTGGGAGGGCAGTGGATCCAGATGAGACTCAGGGGCACCGTGACCAGCAGCAGGGCACTGACCACTGCCACGACAGGGAGCATGACGCAGGGTGCGGAGCGAGCTGCAACTTAGATACAAAAGCTTCACATCAGTGCTTTTGCCCTGCTTTACTCTGCAGCAGCCAGGTCCAGTGGTTGGAGGACCAAAGAGAGCTGGTCTTGCCCTTGGCACTGGTCACTTGCAAATTGCTGCCCCTCCCTGTGCCTTAGTTTACCCATCCGCAAAGCAGCACCCACAAAGCAGCACCTTTTAAAGCCCTGGAAGCCCTCTGGATGGAAGCTGCTAATTGAGGGATTTCTTGAATCCAGTCCCCACAGTCCATCTGTCTCAAGGACAATGCAGCTGCTCACTCCTTACTGAGCTGCTTGCTGTTCCTGGGGACAGGATTTTCCTGGCATCCTCTGCCATCTCTAAAACTCTCCTGGACCGTTCCCCTCACCCCCAGCTGCTCTGTCCCTTGTAGTATCCAGCATCCTCCTCTCCTCCCTTGAGTGGCTCAGAATTCCCCTCTTCCCTGGATATTGTCTATCGACTCTTTACAGAGGCCTCTGAGACCTTGTCTCATCACCTGGGCACTGATTCACAACACCTTACCCAAATTCCCTGAAGATCTGCCTACTTGCAAGCACAACTTAATCATCCAGCATCCGCCATGCACATTTACAGGCATGAGTGATTGCAGGGGCTTTGCACGCATGTTATTTTTTAGCCTCAAATGTGAAACCACTCACGTTTATATGTGGCGTGTCTGGTAACGCTGCTGCCAGATGAGTTGAATGTGACCTGGCAGGTGACGGCTGCCCCACTGGCCCAGCTGGCCCAGGGGATGCTGATGTGATGGATAAGTGTTAAGGACCCATCACTGGCTTCCAACAAGCGTGGCAGACCCTGGGCTGGCTCCTCTCCGGGAACGTGCCAGGACACCCAGACAAGGTTGGAGATACCCCGGATCACACAGGCCAGATGTGCAGGCTCCGTGGCTCCGTTCTCCCCTGCAACAGGGCCCAGGAGCAGCACAGAGCTGCTGTGGGTGAAGCTGTCTGGGGACAAAGCAAGCCAAAAATTCATGGAGAGACAGAGATGAACTATAGCCTGGCCACAGCTGTGGATCCAACACTGAGAGATTAACCGATATAAAAGTGTCCTGGGGAATAAAGAAAGGTGCCATCCCCTGGCTGTCCTAGCCAGGAGAGAGCCGGGCAGCCTTCTCAGGGCAGTACTAGCAGCTTCAGGAGATCACAATCTTCTCACCCGCCGTCACGGCTCGGAGGGAGAAACATTCCCAGCCTGGCTGCACAGACCAGCCCCAC
>NW_005843666.1:59137-59552 GCF_000455745.1 Alligator sinensis | reverse complement strand
CCATCCAAGGCTCTGGACTCACTTCTGGCTCTGTGCACCTTGGAAAACACAGGCCTGATCGTCCAATGGGTGCTAGACCCAGTACAAGCACTTGGGGCACTTCCCCAAGTCAGGGGCTATTTAGGAAGCCTCCCTTAGTCCACAGACCTCAGGGGCCTCCTTGGCATAATTTAGTCCCACCCCTCAAATAAGTCTCCACACCGGTCACAAAGGAGAACTTTATTGATTACAGGGGTAGGGCAGAAACAGGGTAAAAGGTAGAGCAATATCATAGAAATCTTACAGGAATATCAAAGGAATCCCATAGAGCAAACCAGGGTGGCTGAGGTAGCCGTTTCAACACGCATCTGAGTTACTGAAGCTAAATATCTGATCGGATCTCTAGTAGCTTACTCACTCGCATCGTCCAGAGGTG
>NW_005843666.1:36934-53054 GCF_000455745.1 Alligator sinensis | reverse complement strand
GCGCGCAGGGCCGGGTCTTTCCCCCCCCTGCCCAGGTGACCAGAGCATCGCCTCCCAGGCGCCAGGCTTTTGTCTGCAGACAAGGAGCGAGATCCCCGCTGTGAGAGATTCAACAGCAGCCTCTCAGGCCGGCTGAGACAGGTCTCTGGAGAGGGGCACCGACGGGGGCATTTCTGCCACACCCTGCACCACTTGCCAGGTTTCCCTTGGGGGAAAAAGGTGCATAACCCATTCTCTCTGCACCCAGCAACTAACACTGAACCCATTTTACTTGGCTAAAATCACAGTTTCTTTTGAGCAATTTACTCTTCTACGTTCTTACAGTCTCTCACTGGTTTCTATTGGAACGTGAGCAAAGAGGAAAGAGACATTTTGATATTTCTAACGAAAGAAGCAATGGGTCGTTACCTCCAACGATCACTGTGGTTCCCTTCCCAAAAGTCCATGAGCTGCCGAGGTCATATGCACAGTAATAAATGCCAGACTCATTCCTTTCGCTGTCCCTGATTATCAATGATGTGCTGCGAGTCCGATGCTTGCAAGAAAATTTGCTCACATTTTTATCATCCGCACAGTCCTTAATGCATGTAGGAGCCTTACCCGCCCTTCTCACATACCACAGTACATACTGTCTCCCTTCCATATCTTCCCTGGAGGAGCAGTGGATCTCTGCTGTCCCACCAACTTCCACAAACAGGAACCGCTGAGGCTGGTGCAGATGTAACTGGACTCCCAACACTGTGGAAACACAACAGGGCAATCGTCAGCTTCCAGCGGGTCTCGGGCTGACACAGGTGCCCCTCACGTCTCAGGACCAGAAGGCATTTGCTGCTAACATTTCTGCTTTCCAGGCAGCCTTGCAGCAGCATCCTAACAACCGCCTCTACAGCTACCTCCAAGACCACAAAAAGGAATTTGAAATCCAGTCCTGAGCCCAGCACTGGGATCTGTGTCCTGCTGAGGATGCTCATGTCTCCAATGCTAGAAGCACGGTGCTGAGAGCCGCGTCGGGGGTTTACCTATGGATAAGACAATCAGGGACTTGGCGAGGAGTATGATGGCCATGACTGTCCTGTCCCTCCAGCCCCAGGGCTGCTGTCTAAGTGCAGAGCTGCAGTGCTAGAGCTCAGGGCTGATTGTTTCTGGGGAGAAGCACCTCCCACGGGGACGTGGCTGCTGGGGAGGGGGAGTTTTTTAAACCCATTACCTTGTTGTGCACAGATCTGCATCATATTTCCCTGCATCTGACTGGTGCAAACAGTTATTTTGAACATTAACACACATTCATTACACAAGCAGCTAACATGCCTCAAAACATCTCCCCCTTGCCGGCCTGCCCAGAAGAGCCCAAGAAGTGCCTGAGCGGCTCAAGCCCCATTGACTCTAAAGAGCACCCATGGTCCTAAATCTCTTAGGTGCTTGTGAGTCTTATCCTGCTGCTCTTGGTTCAAGCTCTCCAAGCCCCTGATTTCTTACAGGTACCCCCCACTCCCCCCATATGAGTGTTTGCAGCCTCTTTGGGTTGGGGTGTTGTTGGCATCTGACATCATCCGAGTCAAAGCTCTGACCTGTGTGAGAAACCAGGCAACGGGAGTAACACCTTTGGAAGCACTCTTGTGGCTTGCAGAAGCCATCTACAACCAGATTTGAAAAATGCTTTGGTACTTGAGGGTGCCTGGAAGTCACACACCCCTCGTGGGTGAGTCTGGAAAGCCACATGTCCTCCTTCAGGAGACCCCAGGGCCTTGAAAAACCAGGCCCCTTGAGCCCTCACGGATGTCGGTGCGATGGAGACCCCACGTGCCTGAGTCTTTCTGAGACAGGCACTTCTGATGCGTTGCTCCACGTTACTGGAGGTAGCCGCAGGGCTGAGCTCAGGGGCTGCCACTGAACAAAGCCCCCCTGCTCCTCCAGCGTGAGCAAGGTGGATGGAAGTGAAGGCGTCTGCCTGGTGTAGGGCTCTGTGCTATGAGCGGTGGTTTTTGACCCTGGGTTAGTTAACAGGTGAATCAAGGCATGTCTAGTCACCACCTAGGTAACCTGGCAATTAGTGGGCTGTGATTAATTAGCACATTCACACAGGTTGTAAACTGATACAAATTAAACAGTTTATTAAAGAGAAACCACACAAGTAATAAGCTAAGTAGGTAAGTACAACAGTTCAAAACACACTATTTCAATATAAATACTAACGAAACATTACTAATAGACCTATTCTTACTTAATTAATGACTACTACTCATCCTATTCTAATTGTATCTACCTAACAATCCAAATGTGGACAAAGGGGTGGCCAAACTTTATTACGAGGAGGGAGAATATTTAATTAAACTACAGTCACCGTCTCTGGGTTTCCAATGGCAGTCTGTCTCCAACTAGCGCTTAAGGGTGGCTTACCTTCCACCTTTTATGGGGGAAGGAGTAACCTGCACCCAGAACAACACCCAAAAGGTATAGGATTGGAGAGGATGGGATGGGTAATACTCATGAGAGGAAAGCAGGGGGCTGCTGGCTTACGTACAAAGCAAACCCCAAGGGGAACGGACCGGGGAGCCAGCCCTTGCTACCTCCGCGAGGATCACAATGCAGGAGACACCAAAGGACTGGAGACCCCACGGGATACCAGAGCCCGGGTGCGGGGGTGTTGGGTGGAGTTCACAGCCCGACCTACTTAGCACCAATCTCCATGACCCCAGGTCTGAATTTCCTCCTCAACACTTCTAATGGCTAACAAGCGCAGAAGAGAGATGCACTTTGGATCTGTATTCAACCCTGTGCTGCTCCTGCCGTCGACTGCTTGGATCACCCGGCTGAGAGCACGAATGAAGGCTACTGAATACCAGCACTGCTTATTGAGACAGTGTTGCAATAGGAACTAACTCGACTTTGGAGGCAAATTTTGCATCCCTGGTCTCCCCCTCCTCTGCCCTGCGAGGCGTCAGCATCTCCTGCTGCTCTGTGCACCGGCTGCAGTAAGCAGCTTCCATCCTGGGGTGCAGGGCTCAGGTCATGGTGTGAGCAGGGGTGAGAGCTCAGCAGGGCATCTCGGCTGCACACATGGGGCTCACGTGGGCTGTGTCAGCTCCAGTGCACCCTTGCTCTGGGCTTCATGTTCCCAGCTCCCCTCCCAGCCCAGCCCAGCCCCTGGATATGACTATGAACCTCCCCGCTGGGCTCCTCCTTCCCGGGCACCTGGGCTCACCAATTCTCCCTGGCTTCAGAGACTGCAAAGCTCCTTTCTGGAGCTGGGCTGTGGCTCCCAACCTCTCAGCCACCGCTCCCCCAAACCCCTCCAGGCTCTGAGCTCCCAGGAAAAGCCACCAGCTGGCTCTTCTTGTGGTTAGGAGGCAGGTGCCTGATGGACGCCTGGTCCCAATCCCCGGCTCAGCTGCTGTTCCCAGAGAGCCCTTCTCCCTTCAAGGGACCATGTCACAGGACAGCAGCTGTCTGGCTGTTCCCAGCACCCCACAAAGGGGACACCCCCTTGTTACAGTGCTGCCCAGCTCAGGGGTCATGCTCGGAGACCTCATGACTAGGCCAGCTGCTGTCCCCCAGGGTCCTGGTTGGGCACAGTCTCATGCCAGCTCTTGCCCACCTCCGTGCCCCCTCCCCGAGGCAGCAGGTCCAGGCCCAGATGTGCCCCAGCCTGGGGAGGGAGCTGTGGGGATGGAGACTGGGTGTGAGGAGACCCTGCCTAAGAGATGGCTCCATCAGCACCAGCTCCCTTCAGACACAGAGCGAAGGGCAGGTCTGAGAACTGGAGAAATAACAAAGTGCAAAGGAGGAAAGAGCAGTAATTAACAGCAGCGCTCATTAGAGCAGTAACTCTGGTTTATTTGCAGGGAAGCCCCTGCCAGCCCCAGTCTCGGACCAGAGCTCCCTGGTGCCTGGAGCTGCACAGACACCGAGCAGGGACCCGATGCTCCCTGCCCAAGGAGCTTCTGGCCCAGGATGCCGTGACATACAGAGCTCGCAGCCCCTGCGTTATTCCCTCCGCGGGTTGTTTCCTGCCTCGGGCGTCTTGGGTGAGTCCCAACAGGGCAGGCTCCCAGGCACCCACAGTAGGCACTGGAGCCAACAGCCAGCCCTGCTGCCTGCAGGAATCACATCCCTGCTCACGTCCCTCCTGCTGGGTGCTGCTCCCTGTCCCCACAGTGACGCTGCCAGTTTCAATCCAGCTGCACATAAAATACTCCCCAATGTGAGACAACCATGAACTCACCTTGGCTGCCCCTGGGGACTGGGTGCAAGGCAAGGCTAGGTCATGGCAGGAGTGGGAGCACATGTGGGGACACGGTCTTGTCCTTGCTCATGTGCCTACTTTACCAATAGAGTCAATATGGGGATTTCCCAATGTAATGATACAACCTGGAGTAATTAGGAAGACGGAGAGCAGATTTATGAGTATCAAGGCAAATTTAGGTCAAACATTAGAAAAAACTTCTTCACAACAAGGGTCGCCCAAATCTGGAATCAGCTTCCAAGGGAGCTGGTGCTCTCCCCTACCTTGCGGGTCTTCAAGAGGAGACTGGACAAGCAGTGTCTGACCCCAGCGCTTTTTCCTGCCCAGGGCAGGGTGTCGCACTCGACAACCTAGTGAGGTCCCTTCCGACCCAAACATCTATGACTCTATGTAGCTATGAACCTCACGCATCCATATGACAATAGATCATTGTTCTTACATATTTATATACCAACAATGTTACATATATTCTACAATACAACAGACCTTATGTTCTCATGTACAACATGCCCCAAATACACACCATATTTCTAAAAGTCAGAATGAAGTGGGGAAAAAAATCTTTCCTTGAAAATACTGGTCAATCCCTGTAAGTCAGTGAGGAGCAAAAGGGAGGGCAGCACGTGCAGCACATGCAGCATTGCTTTTGCTTCCCGACCCCTGCACAGATGCATCATAGAGAATCACAGAGCAGGGGGGCTGGAAGGGACCTCCGGGGGTCACATCTAGTCCAACCCCTGCCTGAGGCAGGATCAGCCTTCTCCAAACCATCGTTACACTGGTATTACTGTATTTCCTTCCTGGTAATACACAGGCCAATTTCCAGCAGCTGGTTTCTTGTGGGGAAAGGGTGTGCTGTTACCTCTCAGCTCTGTGTGCTTCGGGAACCCTGGCACAGGATGCAGCCTGAGGACTCACCCCCTCCCCACCTCTGCCTGAACAAGAACTGATTAGGCAGGAGTGGGCAAAATGTGGCCCAGGGACTGGATGTGGCCCACCAGGCCATTCTATCCAGCTGTGGGGCCCCTAAAACATTTAGAAAATTAGTATTACCCTGCCCGGGCCTGCCTGTCATGTGGCCCTCGATGGCTTGCTGAAACTCAGTAAGCAGCCCTCCGCCCAAAATAATTGCCCGCCCCTGGATTAGAGGAAGGACTTACCAAAGACAATGAAGATGCAGTGGGAGACACATCTAAAGACCTCCAGACAAGGGTGATAAGAATGAAGCAACTCCCCTGGTCTCATCTGCATTCAAAATGAAACTGGATGATAACTCATTTAAATGGGAGATGGGACGGGAATGCACCTTCATTAGCGTTCAGGATGGAGAACAGGTGCCAAGGCAAGGTCCGCACTGAACTCTGGGACCAGAGAAGCAGAGGAGCATGGCATGATAGGGGATCCCTGCTCCAAACGCTAATCAGCCCACTTCTACGCACACCCAGTTCAGCAGTTATCAGACCAATTCCAGCAATGACTCCGTTATTGGTACGCACAACACTGAATCTGCCTGTCTGTACTGTGAGCTCCCTCAGAATAATGCCACCCGTAGCCAGGAGTGACCAGTTCCTATTATCCAGCATGTGAGCCATCCTTCACCCATGAACAAACCTAGTGTCTCCCTTGAGCCATTGGTCGTTCTCTACAAACACGTTTCTGTCCTGGGGCTTGGATCCAAAAGCTGCACCAGTCCCACTCCCTTCTTGCCTGGATCCCTCCATTGATTGTGCTGAGGGCTCTGCCTGTCTGTCAGCTCCTACAAACACCTGGGAACGACTGGTTCAAGCTTCATGGAGTGGTGAGAGCCCAGCTCTCTCTCTGTCTCTGACTCCAGGAACCTCACTTTTACTCTCTTGCTCCAGGCACAGCTTTCTAAACCTGACTTTTGCTAATCAAACTTGAGCTACAAATACTGAATTAAAACTATGTAATATTGTAACTGTTCTATTTGTCTCTCTTGTATGGTTATCACTACTGGTATCATCAAAATTCATATACCTTGCAATAAATAACTTTTATGGTCAAGCTGGTTGCTATACTCTCTCTCTCTCTCTGAACCTCACTTACTTTTCCTTCCCCTTAACCTCCCCATTTGCTCTGCAGCAATGCTTCTTTTACCTAAGCCAAAGATCCCTGTAACGCCCAATACTACAGTGGGCTCACCAAGGGAGTTACTACTAGGACCATTGTGGCAAGAGATTGCGACGTGCTGAGTTTTGAGGCACATGAGGGTCAGCTGAAAGTACTGATCGGACCCAGCCTGTCAGACGTACTCTGTTAGCGTGTGCGTATGTGTGTCTAACTGCATTTATTATTGCCCTGCTGAAATAAGTGATGAACTGAGTTCAAGGCACATGAGAGTGTTAGCCTGTCAATGCTGAATAACCCGGCCTGGCTCAGGCGTGCCCTGTTAATCTGTGTGTGTATGTGCGTACATGTGTTTGACTGATTCGGTGGTTGGAGGAACCCAGCCACATTGAACCTGAGTCCTGCAAGATATCTTCATTGGGGGTGGGGACTTGCAGAAGGGAGAGATACAGCTCCGTATAGAAACACAAGTAACACAAGCAGCACATTGATAGAATTACAGAGACCCCAGAAATGTACCCCTGATAAATGAGCACACCCCAAAGTGACAGGCAAATCTGTTAACAGTGCTGTACATGGGGAAGTGTGGTATATTCAGTGTGATAAAGCCCTGATTAGGTTTGTGTGGTGGTGAGATGGATATCACCATGGCCATTTTGGGTTTAAAGCTGTTTGTGGCAAATATTGGCTCTTGTTGGCTAGATGCAAAGGACACTGAAATCAAGGGTGTCCTCCACTTGCTTCACTGCACCATCAATCAGGCCCAGAGCAGCTATCAGTGGAGAGCACTAAAGCCCTTTGCAGACACGAGCCCTCATTTATTGAGGTCCTGGGAATATTCCCTGCTCCCAGTAAAGGAGGAAGGAGCAGCCATGGCCCTGGGGGAGCAGGGTCAGAAATGGTCATGTGTGAAACCTCCAGGCACCCTTGTGCAGTGGGATGCACTCTCCTTTGTGCATGGGGAAACCAAGGCATGGAGGAGGGAAGTGACATGCAAGGGCATCAGTCAGACTCCTGGCTACCCTCCTGCCTAGAAACTGAGGCACAGTTCTCACCCAATCACCCCCTGGGGATCAGCCTGTTTGGTTACCAAATACAGTAAGGCACTGAAGGGGTCTGCCCGGGATGGACAGCTCCAGGATGACAGTGATGGGTCACAGTGGGGCTGTACATGCTCCTCCCAGGAGGCCAGAGGGGCTGCGCTCCTGGACCCGAGTGCTGCGATGAAGAGAGACAGCAGGCACAGCACCTTCCCTGTCACATCCCCACATACACATCTGAGGGGTCACTTCCAGCAGCCGTGTATTGGCCACTGGTACATCTAAATGGTCTCCATTGCAGCTGCACCAGGCTGGCTATGGAGAAGGACTATGCTCTTTATGATCTGTGGGCCAGACACGTGGACCAGCCACAGCCTCTGGACATCACCCTGCCCTGTGATTTCTAGATATCATTTTGCATTGAATTCAGATCTTCTCTTGCTTGGTCTGGGACTTCAATCACTTGCACCTCCTTCCAGGCCTTGTTGCCCTTCTTGGTGGATATCAGGGGGCTTTGACTCCGATGAGCATCAGGGCCAGAGATGCTTCACTTTGAGGCTGCCCATTGCTGACAGAGGCAGGGATGAAACCATAGATCACCAGGCAGCTGAAGCACAAAGCACACCTGAGCTTGAGTTGGCTGCAGGTCTGGTGCATGGAGGTCATCCAGGGCTACAAACCCTACCTGGAAAGCTGGTTAAATCCTCGGGTGGGTCGTTCTAGTAGCTCAGAGCACAGCACAGGGCACCCAGCCACTCACACCACAACTAGGGAGCTCAAAGCTGAAGCCCCTGCCATAAAGCCCCACCTCTGGATCATAATGTTGGGTCGTTCTGGCCTTATGACATACTGCACCCCACAGGAAACATTTATTGTAAATATTACATCTAGATTTTTCTTACCAAAAATCTTCCATCGATCCTTCTCCACTGACACGGAAAATATGGTATATTTGGGCAACAAAGTTTTGGGTGTTTTATTTTTTGGTCAGCACGCTGCTAAAACAAGGCTGGTGCACAAAGCCAAGGCATGGGGGAACATAGCACAGAGTAGGTGGATCTCATTAGTGCGGGTAATGATGGCAGGGAAACGACCGTGGGATGAGTGCATTCAGAGTGCATGTGCTAAACGCACAGTGCAGCATCCTCCCAGCTCGTGTGGGAGCGCAGCACAGATCCTGCAGCACAGGTTCCCGTCCGATTGTGGGCTGGACACAGGCCCAGCTCCCTGGGGATTGTCTCTTGTCTCTGACTGAAGAACAGCTCAAAAGTCCACCTGATGTCTATCCGCAGGGGATGTTTGCAGTTGGGATTTTCAGGGGGGGAAAAGTGAGATTTGTGTTTCTGTTGAAATGTCCCATGATGGGAAATGTTCCACCCGGTTCTCCTGGGGAGTCTTTACTACAACAACGGAAACTGATGTCCCCCCAGCCAAGCTCTGACCTGCCCAGTCTGAACGCCCACAAGGGGAGAGTGTGTCCCCCGTGGAGCCTTCTTAGCGGCTGGTGTGGTTCACGCTGATTAGCAGAGAAGTGGCCACCATCCCTGCATGAAGGACCCCGTGGATGTGGCTGTTCAGGGAGTCACGTTCTTCCCTCGTGCTATCTTGGTTTGTGGGGAGTCAGCGGCTTAAATACCAGCTCTGTGTATATGAGTCCGTCCTGCTGGGAACATTTCATAGCTTTGGAAAAGGAACAAGGCTCCTGTGCAGGGGGGTTGGGATTCCCTGAGCCCCAGTGAAAGCCTCCCCCAGGCCCTTATGCTCCTGCTTTCCATATCAAGGGTTAGTGAAATCACTGGGCAGCCCTTGCATTGACTCCAAGAAAGTGGGGGCCAGATCCAGAGCGCTATGCAGTGCTGGCTCTTGAAGCCAGGTAACATGAACATTTCCTGTGGGTTAAAAGGAGGTGGGGGCTTTCCTATATATTAGTATACTCTGTGGTATCCCCCCCAACATGTGTCCACTCTCATGCAGCGGTAAGTGGAAGCTGCCTGGGTGTCCTTAACCCTCAGTGAACCAGGACTAAGATAAACCAGTCTGGCTTTCACTTGCCCCTGGATGAACCAAGATATTTTCCCTTGTCCAGTGAAGCCCTCACAGCCTCTACATCCATGCCTTGAAGTACTCTGCAAACACTGTATTTTCTAGAATGCAATACACACTTTTTTCCCCCAAACCAGCCCAGAATTGAGGTGTAGATATTAAGTGGGGAAGCTGATTCTTCTGCCCAACATAAAAGCGCCTGGCCTAGCCCCCTGCTGCCCAGTAGCTCTGCTGTTACTCTTCAGGCCAATGAAGGAGTTCACGGCCCCTTGCTCTTCACTGCACAGGGGTTAACCACCATCTCTTCTCTTTCAAAGTCACTGCACTAGTGACCCAGCCTTTGAGGGCAGATTTACTGCCTGCTAGAGTACTAGGGTACCTTGTCTCTGCTCCTATTTCACATCACTTTAAGTCTGATTAAGATCAGAGGTCCACCCATGGACACCAGGCTTCCTCTGCAGCCCTGGTTTTAGTGAACCATGAAGAGGAGGCTCTGCCCTGCTCGCTGCAGCCATAAATCTGGGGAAAACATTTCTTCAAGACACCATTCAAAAACAAGATGCCTATTAGATTTGGGGGCCTGTTATGTGAGGAAATCCAGTACCCTGCTTATTTATGTGCCAGCCACTGGTCAGGGTCCATCCAAGACCCAAAGAGGGTCTGAAGCTGCCATTTGACATTCCCAGCACCCGGAGGAAGGAGGTCTTGTTAGCCCCGCTTCTACAAACAGGGACAAAGCAGGTAAAATGACTAAACCAGAGTCCTGCAGTCTGTAAGTGACCAAGCTAGGATAATGCTTGCCCTTAGACTGTGCTTCCCTTTCATCAGTTAGTAATTCAGTGTCAGCGAGAAATATGCTGATGGACCCACAGACAGGCCCACCGAGGCAGACAGCAAGGGTTTCTAAATGGCTGTACCTGATTTTCCTGGGAGATGCGAGGTACTGCTTCCCTGGGCCGGGAACCTGAAATGGAGACAGCAGTCATAGCTCCTCTTCCACTGCCGTGTCCCCATGTACACAGGGCTGAACACAAGGATGAGTCCTCAGTGCAAAGCCTCATGCCCTGCATGAGCCACACACCCCAGGCTCAGGCTATCTGTGGTGGGGGCCTGTCTACATCACTCCCCGGGGGCAGAGCTCAGAGCCAAACTCCAGGCACAGGACAAGCCTTGGGGCCTGTGACGGCTGCAGCCTGGTTGTCCCGCACAGGTGAGCCCACTGGTGATGCCCAGGGAGCGTCTGGGGGCCACAAACTGTTTCTTACCCCATCGGGGAGGGCAGTGGATCCAGATGAGACTCAGGGGCACCGTGACCAGCAGCAGGGCACTGCCCACTGCCACGACAGAGAGCATGACGCAGGGTGCGGAGGGAGCTACAAGGGAGAGACAAAAGCCTCATGTCACTGCTCTTGCCCTGCTCCGCTCTGCAGCAGCGGGGTCCAGTGGTTAGAGGACCAGAGAGAGCTGGGCTCTGTCTCTGGTGACACCACTAACCTGCAGGTCACTGCCCTGCCTGTGCCTCAGTTTTCCCCAGCCCCAAAGTGGTACCAGCACTACCAACCCTTGTAAATCCCTGGGAGACCTCTGGATGGAAGCTGCTAACTGAGATCTGGGGATTTCTTGTATCCAGGCCCTGCTGCCCATCTGTCTCCACAACTCTCCCTGGACCATTCCCCTCACCCCACAGCCCCTCCGGACCTTGGAGTAGCCAGCACACTCCTTTCATTCATTGAAGGGCTCCTAAGTCCCCTCTTCCCTGAATATTATCATTTAACTCTTCTCAGAGGTCTCCAAGATGGTCTCTGCCTTGTCTCATGCCTTGGCACTGTTTAACGCCACCTTCCCCCAAATTCCCTGCACATCTGCCTGCATGCAAAAATGACATGGTCGTCCAGACACTGTCATGCATATTAGAGACACCAGTGATTGCTATGGATTTGGACCAACACTATGTCTTAGCTGAAAATGTAGAACCACTCACGTGCAGAATAGACGGCATGTCTGGTAACACTGCTGCCAGATGAGTTGAATGTGACCTCACAGGTGACGGTCGCCCCACTGGCCCAGCTGGCCCAGGGGATGCTGATGCCATGGATGAGTGTTAAGGACCCATCACTGGCTTTCAGCAAGCGCGGCAGCCCCTGGGCTCGCTCCTCTCCGGGAACGTGCCAGGACACCCAGACGAGGTTGGAGACGCCCCGGATCACACAGGCCAGATGTGCAGGGTCCATGGCTCCATTCTCCCCTGCAACAGGGCCCAGGAGCAGCACGGAGCTGCTGTCAGTGAAGCTGTCTGGTCAGAAAAGAAACTGAGAACTTAAGGGCAGACAGAGCTGAGCTGCAGCCTGGCCACAGCTGTGGGTCTGTCACCAAGAGATTAAGCAAGATAAAAGTCTGCTGGAGAATAAGGACATGTGCCACTCCTTGCCAAGCTGAAAGAGAGGAACCAGTCCAAGGCACAGCCAGCCTAGCCAGGAGAGAGCCGGGCAGTCTTCTCAAGGCAGCACTAGTACCTTTGGGAGTTCACAATCTTCTCACCAGCCATCAGGGCTCGGAGGGAGAAACATTCCCAGCCTGGCTGCACAGACCAGCCCCACGGAGACCCAGCACTCCCCTGCACCACTTGCCAGGTTTTCCCTGTGAGTAAACACTGCATAGCCCGTTCTCTCTCTGCCCCCAGCAGCTAACGCTGAACACATTTTACTTGGCTAAAAACACAGCTTTTTTTCAGCAATTTACTCTTCTACGTTCTTAAGGTTTCTTGTTGGTTTCTAATGGAAGTGAGCAATGAGACACAGCTATTCTAATTAAAGAGGCAATGGGTCGTTACCTCCAATGATCACCGTGGTTCCATTCCCAAATGTCATAGAGCCAGTGACTGCACGTGCACAGTAATAAATGCCAGACTCATTCCTTTGGATGTCCCTGATTTCCAGTGTTGTGCTGTATCTCTGATGCTTGCAAGCAAATTTGCTCACATTTTTATCATTTATACAGTCTTTCATGCGTGTGGGGGCCTCACCCACCCTTCTCAGATACCAGTGCACAGTTCCTCCCCCATCCAAATCTTCCCTGGAGGAACAGGGGATCTCTGCTGTCCCACCGACTTCCACAAACAGGAACCGCTGAGGCTGGTGCAGATGTAACTGGACTCCCAACACTGTGGAAACACAACAGGGCAATTGTCAGCTTCCATCCGGTCTTGGGCTGACACAGGTGCCTTCATGTCTTGGGACCAGAAGGCATTAGCTGCTGATTCTTCTGCTTTCCAGGCAGCCTTAAAGCAGCACACTAACAACCCCTTCTATAGCTACCTCCAAGACCACAAAAAAAACCTTTGAAATCCAGCCCAGAGCCCAGTGCTGGAATCTGTGTCCTGCTGAGGATGTCTTCATCCACGATCCCAGGAGCACAGTGCTGACAGCCATGGGGGAGGTTTACCTAGAGATGAGACAAGCAGGGACTTGGCGAGGAACATGATGGCCACGAGTATCCTGCTTCTTTGGCCCAAGGGCTGCTGCCTAAGTGCAGGGCTGCATGCAAGGGCTCAGGGCTGGTTGTTTCTGGGGAGGAGCACCTCTCACGGGGTTGTGGCTACTGAGGAGGGGGGTCCTTTAACCACATCGCCTTGCTGTGCACAGACCTGCAACATGTCTCCCTGCATCTGACCAGTGCATCAAGTTCCTGTGAATATTAACACTCATTACACCAGGAGCTAACATGCCCCAAAACATCCCCTCTCACTGGCTGGCTCAGAAAAGCGATAGGGTCTTAGGGTAGCAAAACCCTAGTTTTTCTTTTTTCTTTAATTTAAAAATGCATTCCCTTCCCCAACTGTTTCTGATTTTCTCTCTGCCCTCTCTATCCCTTATAAGTATTTATGATAAGTCATAGTTAAGCTAAAACATAGGATAAGCTCTTGTATTCCATTACTATAACAAGCACCTTTTATATTGTTCGTGTATCATTGTAAATAGTGCCCTGTTATTTTGGTATTGATTTTTATTGGTTTATATTGTATTCCTATTATGTTTGTATTGATTTTTACTGTTTTATATTGATAGTGTATGATTTAGGCCTGTGTCTGTAAGTTAGCCAAAGTAATGTCAAGTCTCTGTCTTGCCTTGTCAAGTCTCCATTTTGTGTCCCCTGCCCGGGCAGACCCTATTGTAATTGTGTTGTAACTGTGACTCATACCTACCCCTCCCATGTAAATTGGTTCCTGGGTGAATGAGATCGAATGAGTGTGCTTGAGACATAATGGTAGCAGGCCTAAAAAAAGCTCCCGCTGAATGACCTGACCATCAACTTAATGACCCTACCAGGGCCTTGCATTGACTCTCCCTGAAACCACAGAGCTATGCCCAGAACCAGAGACAAAACCCAATATTTGGAAGATAAAGATCCTCCAAGAAACCAGTAATATGGAAACAAAGAACAGAATAGAAACCAGCAACTCCACCATTTTATCCCACCGGACAATGAGGACACCTGGAACTGCACGTCTTCACCTGAGCAGGACTGGGCACGTCCTCCCCATTGGAGTCACAGGTAGCCCACCCCTATGAAAGGGGTGGTAGAGTGTGACCTCCTCGGGACACCCTCTCCATCCGGACCAGCACTACAACATGCCACCTATCCACCCACAGGCCCTACTGGTGCCCCCTCCTCTGGACAACGTCTTGCTGGAGAAGACCCCGACTGGCCATCGACAATTGACTCTCAGCCCGGATAGGTAACTATCACCCGCACCTTCCCTCCAAACAAGGGACCTGAGCTCTGTTTCTATACCCCTTGACTTCAATCTCTCTACTAAGCTGTTTCTCCCCTGCTACCATTGCGTGAGTGTGTGAGTGTTAGTGTGTGTGCAGAAACCAATAATTTGCAATCCAAATATTGTGTTACCCCTTTTCTGTCTAATAAAACTGTTATTTGAAACCCCGAATTGGGTTTGGTCTTACTGAGGTCCCGGCCCTGCTCCAATCTCTGCTCCCTGCCCCTCTGATCTTCGTCCTGTCTCTCTCTCTCTCTCTCTGCCACCTCCAACACCCCCGTTTCTCTGACGCCTCCAACACCCGTTTCTCTGCTGCCTCTGATCCCCATCCCGTCCTCTCTCGCCTAAGCCTGCGGCTTCCCTCCCCTCCCGGCTCTTCACGCCGCTCCCGGCTCCACTCCCCGCTCTGCTCCCAGAATCCCTCTCTCTCTCCTAGTCACCAAGCACCCCAAGTACCTCCAAGCACCAACACGCAGCTGCCCGAGTGTATGCTTATGTATGGATATGTGTGCGGACCAATAATTTTCCCATGAATATTTTGTTTGTATATAATTTTGCACCATGCCCTCCTGCCTAACTGCGATATTGCGATCCTGAGCATTGATCTGGCGCATGTCAAGTCAACATTAACAACCCAAACCGCAGAGACTCTGAGTGCGCCCATGCTCCTAAATCATGTCTTAGGTGTTTAAAAGGCTAGTCCTGCTTCTCCATGCTCCAGACATTCAAGCCCCCTATTTCCTATGGGTACAATCCCAGCCTCCTCAAGATGAGTATTTGCAGCCTCTTTGGGGAGAGGCGTCCGTGGTGTCTGATGCTGTCAGAGTCAAAGCTCTGACCTGTGTGAGAAACCAAGCAACAAGAGCAACATGCTCAGAAGTGCCTCTGTGGCTTGGGGCTTGCATTTGTTTTCATGTGTAGATGAAATGGGGGCTCTAAATTGAAGCGGTGGGTTTTTTAATACACTGCTCCAATTTAGATTCATAGATTCGTAGATGTTTGGGCTGGAAGGGACCTTAGCAGATCATCCAGTCCAACCCCTTCCCTGGCTAGGGAAGAGTGCTGGGGTCAGATGACCCTGGCCAGATGCATGTCCGGTCTCCTCTTGAAGACTCCCAAGGTAGGGGAGAGCACCACCTCCCTGGGAAGCCCATTCCAGATTCTGGCAACCCGTACCGAAGTTCTTCCTGATGTCTAGCCTAAATCTGCTCTCCCTCAGTTTGTGACCGTTGTTCCTAGTTACTCCAAGGGGTGCCCTGGTAAACAGAGCATCTCCTATTCCTTACTGCCTGCCCCAATGAATTTGTAGGTGGCCACAAGATCACTTTTCAGCCTTCTCTTGTGGAGGCTGAAGAGATCCAGAGAGATCAATCTCTCCTCATAGGGTTTTGCCTGGAGGCCCCTAACCATACGAGTGGCCTCCTCTGAACTCTCTCGAGGTTGTCCACATCCCTCTTGGAGTGTGGCGCTCATAACTGGATGCCACCCTTCACGAATGGCATCTGGTTTAGGGTGAAGGAAACCCCCGTGTTGTGTACACCCATGTCATACCTGCCTCTCCGGCGGTAGGGAGGGGAGTGCCGATCGACCGGTTCGCCCCCTTTATGCTGGTGTCTAGATTAAGGGGTCGCGAGCTTCCATCCCAGCTCCGTGAAGATCTGGAGATGGAGGAACGCGCTGCGGATGAGAGGGTGGCCCTGCGGTACGACAAGTGGGGAGTACTAACTGCAACTTTCCGTACAATAACTGATTTAATGCAAAAGAATTTAAGTTTGAAAGCCCAGCTGCGTACGGCCGTTCAAGCGGTCAAAAAGCGGCGTTGAAAAAGAATCCTGAGACGCCACGCCAAGATGGCGCCGAGTAAGAGGGAGACCGCGTGGAAGAACCGGAAGAGAAGGGTGGAGCTTCAGAGGAACCCGCAAGAGTCCAGCC
>NW_005843666.1:34491-36709 GCF_000455745.1 Alligator sinensis | reverse complement strand
GAAGAAACTCTAGCTGTGTGGTTGGGACGTCTGGTCGTGGAACTTGGATCCGACCTGCTAAACCAGGAAGAAGCAAGCTTCTTGGTCAGACAAGCTTCGTGGAGTAGAGGACATGTCACTGACATCGACATGGTGGCGTTTAACATTCACTGGCCTATTCCACTGCCAGCACTTGTTGCAGGACTGATTGGTCAGAAGGCCCACGCATGGCATGACGGACGGCCAGAACATACCGGCGCAGAACAACTTATGCTAGCAATCATCGGAGTCTCGTACTGTGCCTGGAACCCCAGAGCATGTGCGCTGGGACTGACATCACTCCAGCAAATAAGACCATGGCCTCACCGTCATCTACGAGATCCTGGAACCGTTCCAGTGACCGTTCACAGCATAGATAGTTGTCTTGAGGTTTATGGGCGAAAGAACATCGTCGTCCTCTGGATTCTGCTTAACCCAATGATGAACCAACCCGTGAGTAATCTTCTGCGTCAGTTGTCACGACTATGTATCCTGATGGAGCCAAGATTATCCAGTGATCGGGAACGTCGACACCCAACCAAGGCTCAAGGCGCAAGACACCGCGAATCCGATCTTCCATCATTGCCACAGAGAACACCAGAGGAGCGATACATGTTTGGATTTCTCCTACAGCGTTCTGGACTCAATAAGCGGCAACTTCGGATTTTAGGGGACACAGGCCAATGGCAACTGGCCTATGAGTTAGGTTTCCATTATCCAGAAGAACTAGAGGACGGCTCCTCGACGATTTCATCTAGTTGAGTGTGCAAGAGAGGGTAGTTTAAAGTAGCAAACACCTGTATTATATGTTTTAGAAATAATAGTATAGTTCCATGGAAACTTTGTAAATATTTTGTTATACGTTAACTTATTTTTTGAGAGTTTTGTTCACAGATCCGGAATTCAGAGTGCGTGGCGGAGAGAAGCCCCAAGAAGGATAACATCATCGAGGAAGTGAGGGCTTGACGCGCGACTTCGCCGTGACGCCCACTGAAGCCCTGATCGTGCAGTTCTTTGTTATGAATCTAATTATGTGTATATGTATTTGTGTTGGTTATTATTTGATTCAGTCCCTAGAGGACGAACTTCTTATGTTAGCAAATTTTGTGTTTACTCGTTTAGTTCAGTGACCTGTGGTAAGAGCTCTTGGTCACCCGAGTGACGAGCGTGTGGTATAATTCAGCTGTGCCTTCAGCAAGGGGGGATGTCACAACCCAAGGGTGTGATTTTGTTTGCGTGTGCTTCGGCACTGCTGAATTATTTCCCGCCACCCGCACAGGAAGAAGCACCCCGGGAGGTGCCCTCCACTGCTGAGTGGCCGACAGTCACAACCAGAACCAGGGCTGCTCGCAGCGAAGCAGTACCAGTTCCTCCAGTCCGGCTGGATAACAGGTACAAGGCCCTGGCAACACTGCAGGAGAAGGAAGGAGAGGAGGAAACCTCCAGTGAGGAGGCAACTCCACTCTCTTCATGCTCCAAACAGGTTGAAGGAGCCAAGCAGACGCGGAGGAGGAAGCGTCGAGCGATCATCATAGGTGACTCCATCCTGAGAGGTACGGAGGGCCCCATCTGTCGCCAGGACCCCTCAACACGTGAGGTGCACTGCCTCCCCAGAGCAAAGATTCGGGACATGAAGGGGATGATCCAGGCCATGATCCAGTCCACCGATTACTACCCCATGGTCCTATCCATGTGGGTACTAATGATGCGGCCAGGAGAAGCCCTGATCACCTGATGATGGACTACCATGCTCTGTGGGGCGTGCTGAGGGAGATAGGAGCACAGGTGGTATTCTCCTCTGTCCCACCAGTGAGAACGCCAAGCTTCAGCTTCGGCTTCAAAACTCAACATTTTTCAAAAGTTTTGAAATGTTTCGACTGCCCTCATTTCATTTCAAGGCTGTTTCGAAGCCCTTCGTTTCATTTTGATTTTGCTGTTTCAAGCTCGAAGCAAGTCGAAACAGCATTGAAACAAAACAGCCGGTGAAATTTTGCACAGCCCTAGTCTGCAGGGGTTCACTGCCGGGACTGGCCCGGAGAGACCTCCTCCTGGGGAGGACAAGACGCCTACATCCCCATGAGCTGATGCGGACAGCAATGCCCAGAAGATTAAATAAATGACAGAGATGCAGATGAACCACCGGGAGCTCCATCTTTATCTTTAAATTCTTATTCTCCACATTATTTGATTTCATTTAACC
>NW_005843666.1:28916-34460 GCF_000455745.1 Alligator sinensis | reverse complement strand
TCTTTCCCTGGTGTCACCCCCTCTCCAAGGCAACTTGACCTTGTAGTCTGATCACTGCTCTCTGTTTAGAAGTTCAGGGTCCTGCAGTCCCTCAGTGAGATCTGACTGAAGTCAGCTCACTGCTTATAGAAGCTGAGCCCTGATGTAGTCAGTCTATAAGGTGCAAATCTCCCCTGACTCTGCTCTGGCTTGTCTTGGTGTTTCACTACTGTTGTGCATGTAGTGCAATTGGTCATGTGAAGTTACCATGGCACAAGGGGTGACATACCTATAAGCACTTGCCTGGTAATTATGTATTGGATCCCTACCTGGGAAAGCTGTTTAATTGGCACAAATGCCATCATCAATGTGTTATGCCTATGAAGAAACCTGTGTGGTACCAGGGTTTGTACCCCCATCCAGGGCTTTGTCCAGTCTAACTGCAATGATTAGCACTTCTCCAGGGAGACTTTCCTGGTCCATGAAATGGATTCGTGTCTCAAAGGAATTCAGGTGTCATCTCATGGTACGTGTGGCTAGTGGGGAAGGTAGGTCTGGATCAGGGGCAGGGAATTATTTTGGGCGGAGGGCCACTTACTGAGTTTTGGCAAGCCTTTGAGGGCCACATGACAGGCAGCCAGGGGCAGATAAGTATTAATTTTCTACATTTTTTAGGGGTCCCGCGGGCCAGATGGAATGGCCTGGCAGGCCGCATCTGGCCCACGGGCTGCGTTTTGCCCACCCCTGGTCTGGATGCACGGAGTAGGGAGATGAGTAAGTTGAGAGACAGACCACGGGGAGTTGCAGGAAGGGGCTGGAGGCCATCAAGGGGTGAGTGGCAGCACTGGCCTGCGTCCACACTGCAGAGAGATTCCATTAGTAACCAACCAGTCGTGTGCACAAGGGCTCTGTCACTAGCACCATCATGCACAAAGGAGTGAGGTTTTATGTGATATGCAGATGGGGCTGGAAACAGAACAAGGGTCTAACATGGATTAACTTTGCTGTGAGGACTTACTAGCCAGGCATGAGATATCAAGTGCCTTGAATAACCTTATAATGATATTTTAAAATTTGCAAATGAGGAGGAAAGGCAGCAAGAGGGCACAGCAGCACCTCTGGCTCTCCAGGGACCTAGCAGACCTCCTGAGGCTAAAAAGAAAGGCCTACAAAGGATGGAGGATGGGGGGAGTCACCTCCAAGGAGGATTATTCTGCACTTGTCCAGTCCTGTAGGGAGCAGACCAGGAAAGCCAAGGCTGCAA
Organism: Alligator sinensis; assembly: GCF_000455745.1. Taxonomy (NCBI): domain Eukaryota; kingdom Metazoa; phylum Chordata; order Crocodylia; family Alligatoridae; genus Alligator; species Alligator sinensis. Next base: position 33,217 of record NW_005843666.1, on the reverse strand, counting down.
CTGAACTCCAACTAGCTTCGAGCATCAAGGACAATAAAAAGTCCTTTTTCAGATATGTGGGGAGCCAGAGGAAAAGCAGGGGCAACATTGGACCCCTGATGAACCAGATGGGGCAACTGACAACTGACGCCCAGGAAAAAGCCAACCTATTAAATAGGTACTTTGCGTCGGTCTTTCATCAGTCCCATGGGACGCCCATGCCCGCTACAGGGCCGGGAAGTCCGGGTGAGGGTGATCCCCTGCCCTCCATTAATGCTGACTTTGTGAAGGAACATCTTGAGAAGCTGGATACCTTCAAGTCAGCTGGCCCTGACAATCTTCACCCCAGGGTACTCAAGGAGCTGGCGAGCATCATAGCCCAGCCTCTAGCACGGATCTTTGAAAACTCTTGGCGCTCTGGTGTAGTGCCCGAAGACTGGAAGAAGGCCAATGTGGTGCCTATCTTCAAGAAAGGGAGGAAAGTGGATCCGGCTAACTATAGGCCCATCAGCCTGACTTCTATCCCGGGGAAGATCTTAGAAAAGTTTATTAAAAAGAGGCCCCTTAATGGACTGGCCGACACCAACATCTTAAGGGATAGCCAGCACGGGTTTGTTGCGGGTAGGTCTTGCTTGACCAATCTCATTTCCTTCTACGACCAGGTGACCTATCACCTGGACAAGGGAGAAGAGATTGATGTCATATATCTTGACTTCAAAAAAGCCTTCGATCTGGTGTCCCATGATCGCCTCTTGGAGAAACTGGCCAATTGTCGCCTTGGGTCCTCCACGATCCGCTGGCTGGAAAATTGGCTCCGGGGTCGGACCCAGAGGGTAGTAATCGATGGAAGTCACTCATCGTGGTGTCCTGTGACCAGTGGGGTCCCCCAAGGCTCTGTCCTTGGACCCATACTGTTCAACATCTTCATTAATGATGTGGACACTGGAGTCAGAAGCGATCAGAACTGGCCAAGTTCGCCGATGACACCAAACTTTGGGGCAAAGCATCCACACCAGAAGACAGGCAGGTTATCCAGGCTGACCTGGACAGGCTCAGCAAGTGGGCGGACGAGAATCTGATGGTGTTCAACGCCGATAAATGCAAGGTTCTCCACCTTGGGAAAAAAAACCCGCAGCATCCTTATAGGCTCGGCAGTGCTATGTTGGCTAGCACTATGGAAGAAAGAGACTTGGGGGTCATCACTGACCACAAGATGAACATGAGCCTGCAATGCGATGCGGCGGCTAGTAAAGCGACCAAAACGCTGGCTTGCATCCATAGATGCTTCTCAAGCAAATCCCGGGACGTCATTCTCCCCTTGTACTCAGCCTTGGTGAGGCCGCAGCTGGAGTACTGCGTCCGGTTTTGGGCTCCACAATTCAAAAAGGATGTGGAGAAGCTTGAGAGAGTCCAGAGAAGAGCCACGCGCATGATCAGAGGTCAGGGAAGCAGACCCTACGATGACAGGCTGAGAGCCCTGGGGCTCTTTAGCCTGGAAAAGCGCAGGCTCAGGGGTGATCTGATGGCCACCTATAAGCTTATCAGGGGTGACCACCAGCATCTGGGGGAACATTTGTTCACCAAAGCGCCCCAAGGGATGGCGACTAGGTCGAACGGTCATAAACTACTACAAGACTGTTTCAGGCTGGACATAAGGAAGAATTTCTTTACTGTCCGAGCCCCACAAGGTCTGGAACAGCCTGCCACCGGAGGTGGTTCAAGCGCCTACATTGAACACCTTCAAGATGAAACTGGATGCTTATCTTGCTGGGATCCTGTGACCCCAGCTGACTTCCTGCCATTTGGTCAGGGGGCTGGACTCGATGATCTTCCGAGGTCCCTTTGAGCCCTGATGTCTATGAAATCTATGAAATCTATAATAAAGACTACTCATGAGGCATGGCAGATGACTGGCTAAAACCTCTGCAATGGCTTTAAAATCTCACTGGATTCAAAGCGTGCTGTGTCTGCCTGTCTCCCAGGGACTGGTCGAAGGGTGCTGTGATGCCTGAAAGCTGTCTATCACTATCCCAACCATGTAGTTGGTCCAATAAAGGAGATCACCCACAAGAATTCCTGCCCCTCTTTGAAATCTCAGCCTGATCTAAGAAATGAAGAAAACTCCCAAGTAAGAGCAGGTCTAGGTAACAGTTTAATGTGCACATACAATATGTAATGCGTCACAACATGGAAAGGCCATGAGGAGGTTCAGAGATACAACACGATGGTGACTGAAGGTATTTTCAGACTCAGGGCCAAATCCTGGCTGATGTAGATGGAGTTAGGACAATTGAGAGCAGCTGGGCACATGCTGTCATTTCTTCTCCCATTTAAATACAATTAGCCACAGCAATGACAGTGCTGTGAGAGGGGTTCATGTTCCTCAAGTTGAAAAAGCATTTATGCATCTGGCTGGGGTTGGAAATGCTATAAACACCATCCAATTAGCCAGCCTCACACCCAACTCATTACAGGACAATAAAGTAGCATCTCCAGAGGGAGTTATTGAACTAAACTGGGTTTTCTATGCATGTCACAGCCTCGGTGCAGAACCCAATCGCAGCTCAGTCCTGCAAACCTCCCAGGCTGCTCAATCCCATTCAAAACATGAGCAAACATCCGCACCCAGATCCCGCCGTACTAAGCCATTTGTGATCTACCCACTCTCTGTCTTTTTTGCTGGCTGCTACTGCTTGCTGTGGCCACGTCTTCCTGAATCGAGGTCCAGCTGGGCATAGACGATGCGGTCCTGTTTGACAACAAGCAGCAAAATCAGATGCTGCCTTATAGGGTCCCAGAGAAGTGGGGCTGGAAGAGACCTGCAGAGGTCACACCTAGTCCAAGCCCTGCTTGAGGCAGCATCATCCCTATTCAAACCATCCCAGACAAATCCGTTGTCTTGCCTCTTAGCAAAATTACCACCAACACTCACACAACACAAGACCATGAACCTGAACCTCCCACAGAGAAAGCAGGGCCTCATGCTACAAAATGATACCAGCAACAGAAGGGAACATCTCAGCCAGATCGGCTTTCATGGGCCTTTTTAGATATTCCCTCTTGGCTCTTATGGCTTCGGCCTTGGTGTGGGAGGGTGTTTTATTTCACTGGAGTCTGACTTCAAGAGCACGGAGAATGACAGGCTGTCACTGCAAATTGAACGAGGCTTTCAAATGCAATCATGTGTTCTCTGTCTAGAGATTATCCAAGCACTGAAGTTTTTAATGTACCTTTTGTTTGGATTGCAAGTCCCCTTTGCATATAAATTGACCTCATGTTGTCAGGCTCAATTTAGGAGAAACAGCTCCCCCCACTCCAGTAAAAGTCAGTAAGCACAGCTGTAGATCATGGAGCACCTGCAGCTCTTATGAAATCCCACAGGGTAATTTGGAAGAAGAGGAAAGTAATCAAAGGGTCAAAGGCACTAAAACAACTAAACTAAAAATTGCCCTGCAAACTCTTTAGACTTGATGCATCAGGGTGCCATGTGTCAAGAAGGGGAGGCAGGCTCTGCCCCAAAGCCCGTCCTGCTGGGGAAAGGGAGAGAAACCACCCCAGATTCACCAGCCTGTCCCTGTTGTAGAGACAGGGAAACTGAGGCACAGAGCAGTGATGGGGCACAGAAGCAGGCCCTACTCCCACTTTCTGGACCAGTCCAGTGCAGGAAGGGACCAAGACACCGATGGCTCCTGAAAGGACCTACCTGCGTCTCCGTGGGGCCTGGAGGGGCCGAGCTCTGGGGCCGAAGACCTGGTGCAAACAAAGATCCTGGTGAGGCCCCCACTTTCACGGTATTGCCCCAAAGGGAGATTACAGACTAACACCCCCAGTGCATCTGTTCTGCCCTGCTGTGTACAGACAGATGGATGCACGCTTCTAGGGGAAGATGTGCCACCCAACGTCCAAGGGGAGTCTCGGTCCACAACAGGGCAGGGAGGAAGGGACCAGGCCTTTATTGCAGAGTCAGGTCCATGGGGTGGGAGGGCGGATTTGACTATGCTTTATATGACCACCCCATGACCAGGTTGGCCTCAGCCAGCCTTAGCTACAGAATAAGGATAGATGGCAGGGGATTCACACTGTCCACCTGCCCCTGTGTGTGCCCAGGTCACTGGGCCAGCCCCTCAAACCCCAGGGCACCAGAGCTGGGCAGGTGCAGCCTAGTCACAGGAAAGGCTGTTCAGTGGGGGATTGTCAGGGTCCGTGTGACCCCCAAGAAGGTGACTTCCCCATGCTGGCCGCTACCTGGACAGCCTGAGTGGCGAAGGCAGAGCCAGCTCACAGGTATCACCAGCAGAGTAAGAGCTCCCAATACAGCCAGG
>NW_005843666.1:6736-28885 GCF_000455745.1 Alligator sinensis | reverse complement strand
AGGAATGCAGTTGTGACTGGAGCCTAAAATCAGAGCGGAGGATACGTCAGGGTGAGAGAGTCACACCCGTGCCCTGTGCAGCCCGGCACCCAGGCACAGCAAGCTCAGTCCATCCCCCCCTCTCCCCTCCACTGCCTTTTGCTCAGCACTTTATGTTGTTTCCAGCTCTGGCTGCTCTCAGCCTCCCCCTTCACCTTCAGCCTCCTCCCGATAGCTCCTCCCCAGGCCAGGATGGTTATCAGTGCCCTTGTAACATGCTGGCTGCACACGCTCTGTTGGCTCATCTGTGCAACATTGCATCTGCCCCAATCAACAATCCCTGTCCATCCATCCATCCATCCATCCTCCATCCATCCATTTGTACTTCTAAATACCTGTCCGTAACATCCCACCCAATCCCAGTTTCCTGTGGCCATCAGTTCCTTGCCTCTCTAATTGCAGTCAAGTGGCTCTTACTGGGAGTCTCCTGCCTGTCCTAGAGGTCTGAGGTCTCTCTGAGACCCACAACCAAAGACACGATTACTCACGCTTCCTGAACCAGGCGCTTCTCTGAACACTGCTGCCGGAGGAGTTGAACCAGACCTCACAGGTGACAGCTGCGGCGCTGGCCCAGGTGGCCACGGGGATGCTGATGTGATTAATGAGCATTAAGGCTCCGTCCTTTCCCTTCACTGACCGGGTCAGCTGCTGTTCCTGAGAAGCCCCAGGAATAGTCCAGGCAACGTGCACTGGGTTGGAGACACCACGGACCAGACAGGCCAGATCAGCCGTCCCCGAGAGATCAGTCCCCTGGGGAGACGCAGCGAGGAGCAGCACGGAGGCACTGGGGGTGTAACTGTCTGAGCAGAACAGAGTAGAGGATTTACTGATCCCCCCCGTGGCTCACACGCAGCGAGGCTGCCAGCCACCCGGGGATGTGAAGGCCTGACTGGGCTCCCAGGGAGGCTTGTGTGCCCCTCTGAATCCTGTGCAGGGATCCAGGCATAACTGCCCAGGTCTGGGGGGTCACAGCTCACAGAAGGGGATACCCTTAGCATAAAATGTCTGCCCATGGAAGGGATTGGGTTTGCCAGGTACATCTGAGACTGTGGGTTCAGATCCATTGTGGCCATGATAGTCACTAAAGGAGGATTTTAAAAGAAAATCCCAGTTGTCTCTGCCACTAAGAGCCTTTTCAATTTAATTCTCCCCCAACCCACGCACTAGAAACCTGCAGGACCTCCCTCCCCAGCACCTCTGTCTCCTTCAGCCCATGTCCCACTTCCCAGCAAAATGGGCTTTCCAAGCTGTCTGTGTCTCTCCTTTGCCAGGCATTCAGGGTAAGTTTGTTCCCTTACCTCCAACTATCAGCCTGGATCCTTTGCCGAAAGCCAGGTAAAAGCCCCACTTAACGGCACAGTAGTAAACACCAGAGTCGTTGTGCTGGATGCTGGAGATTTCCAGGGTCAGGCCGTGTCTATCAAGCTTGCAGGCAAACCTGCTCTTGTTATTGTCATCCAGGCATTTCCAGACACAGGTGGGCACCTTCCCTTCCCTTCTCAGGTACCAGTAATATTTGCCTTTCCCTCCCTCCACTGGCTCTCCAGGAGAGCAGAGGATCTCTGCGGTGCCGCCGACTTCAGCAAACAGGACCGGTGGAGTCTGGTGCAGGGATAACGCTGCCCCCAAGGCTGCAGAAAGAGAACAGGTGTTATAGTCATCAGCCTCCCGTCCCGTCCTAAGCATCTGCTTCAGTCTCTGTCCCATCACAACAAGGGATGTGCTCAGGGGCAGGCTGCTTCCTCCGGTCTAGAGGCTTGATGCTGTGACACTGAAGGGGTTTTACCCAGGACAGACAGGAGCAGGCATCCTGCGACCAGCATCTCGAGAAAGGACTGAAGAAGGACAGTCCAGCAGAGTCAGCTCCTGGCGCTGTCTGCTCCCCTGCGAAAGGGCTCCATCACGTGGCAGTGAACTGCTCCCCGGGGGGCGAGCTGTGGGGGGATGGAGGTGCAGAGGTATTTGCACATGGGACATTTCCTCGAGCAGGGGGAACCGAACCCAGAGAGGCCAGGTCATTTCTGACCACTCCTGATCTTTAGGAACAAGTACTGACAACTGGGGATGTGCCCGATTCCCATAGCTCATCCTCCAAAGGCAGGTGGCAAACATGTCCTTGACTCCAATACGATCTGTAGCTTCAGAGCACTTGGAACTGGAATCCACTCTGGGGGAGGTGAGACACGGGGCTGTGGGCCGAGAAGATGGACTGTCATAGTGAAAGTAGTCCCACTGAAACAGTGGTCTCAACCCTTTTCATTTCAACACTCTCCTAGCTAGACTCCAGCCCCCCCTTGGAAAATCAGCTCTTTGTTTCCACTTCTTTATTGACTACACAAAAATGCTAGAGCGATTCTCCTGTTGCAAATATCTCTGAGAGCTCACAGCAGGGCAGGATGTTTTAATGCTATGCTGTAATCCTATATACAAGCTTTGCGTTTCTCTTGTGAATTGTTTCTGCACAATTAGCAGTACTGGTCCTACGTGGTGCCCCCATGGCACCCTTGAAAGTATTTCAAGGCACCCCAGGGTGCTGCGGCTCCTGGTTGAGAATCCCTGCATGAAAGGATCAATGAGCAGGGGCTGTCCTTGATGCCGTCTGTTGTTTTCAGGCCCTGTCTCTTCTCTGAGAGTCACACAGGTAAGTCCCTCTGACTACACAGGTTCCCCACAGGGTCATGAGACCAGAGGGCCGTGGCCTCAACCTGTACGCCCTGCACTGTGACAGCTCTCGGGTGTCAGTGAAGTGGGGCAGTAGGTTTTGCTGTCTCCTTCAGAGTCCTGAAATGGAAAGGGGCTGATCCCATCACCCCCCCCCGCCCCCCGAGGTCATTTATACCAGTGCAAAATGGCTGGTGACTCTCAGAGAAGAGACAGGGTCTGAAAACAGCAGACGGCATCAAAGACACCCCCTGCTCATTGATCCTTTCATGCAGGGATTCTCAACCAGGAGCTGCAGCACCCTGGGGTGCCTTGAGATACTTTCAAGGGTGCCATGGGGGTTTATTTGCCTAGGAGGGCAGACACACAACACCCAGCCTCATGCCACTGGGAAGCTAGTCTGTTCTGGGATAAAATTGCCCCATTGTCAATGAGGCCCATTGACATACCAATATAAGTGACACCCTTGTCCTGTAAGTGCGTCCGCTCCTTAGTCCAGTGGGGGATATTTGTATGAGATTGTCGCATTTGGGACGTGTGGCTCCCAGATGCCTTCAAGCACCAAAACATCTTTAAAATCTGGCTGTAGCTGGTTTCTGCAACCAGACAGAAGCCCAAACCACAGAGGTGCTTCTGAAGGTGTTGCTTTTGGTGCCTGGTTTCTCCAACAGGGCAGAGCTGAGGATGTCAGATGCCACCAGTGCCTCTTTTGAAAGAGGCTTCAAACACTCATCTTGGGGAGAGGGTTGTGCCCACAAGAAATCGGGGACTTGTATGGCTGGAACCCAGAGCAGCAGGATAAGTCTCACAAGCACCTAAGTGATCTGTGACCAGGGGTGTCCTTTAGAGTCAATAGGGTTTGAGCTACTAAGACACTTGGGCTCCTCTTAGCAGGCCAGTGAGGAGAAATGTTTGCAGCAGGTTAGCTGCTAACATAGCAAGTGTTAATGCTTGCAGTAAATCAAAGCACCAGTGAGATGCAGGGAAATGAGATGTAGATCTGTGCACAGCAAGGTGATGGGGTTAAAAAAACACCCCCTGCCCAGCAGCCACGTCCCATGAGAGGTGCTCCTCCCTGGAAATTACCAGCCCCAAGCTCTTGCACTGCAGCTCTTAGACGGCAGCCCTCAGACGGGGGGTCAGGATACTTGTGGCCATCATGTTCCTGGCCAAGACCCTGATTGTCTCATCCATAGGTAAACCCCCGACACGGCTCTCAGCACCATGCTCCTGGGATCAGGGACATGAACATCCTCAGCAGGACACAGATCCCAGCGCTGGGCTCTGGTCTGGATTGCAAATGCCTTTTTGTGGTCTTGGAGGTAGCTGTAGAGGGGGTTGTTAGGCTGCTGCTGTAAGGCTACCTGGAAAGTACCAGTATTAGCAGCAAATGCTTTCTGGTCCTGAGACATGAGGGGCACCTGTGTCAGCCCGAGACCCACTGGAAGCTGACGATTGCCCTGTTGTGTTTCCACAGCATTGGGAGTCCAGTTACATCTGCACCAGCCTCAGTGGCTCCTGTTTGTGGAAGTTGATGGGACAGCAGAGATCCCCTGCTCCTCCAGGGAAGATGGGGGAAGAAATGTGCACTGGTATCTGAGAAGGACAGGTGAGGCCGCCATGCACATTATGAAATGTGTGGATAAAAATGTGACTGGAGATAAAAATCCCCAGTGAGCTGGGCCTATGTCCAGCCCACAATCGGACGGGATCCTGTGCTGGAGTATCTGTGCTGTGCTCCCACACGAGCTGGGAGGATGCTGCACTGCGGGTTTAGCATGTGCCAACAGCCAGACTCTGAATGCACGCAACCCATAGCCTTTTTCTTGCCTTCGTTACCCATGTTAATGAAATTCAGCTAGTCTGTGCTGCATTCCCCCCCTGTGCCCCTCGCTGTGTGCACAAGCCTGGTCTTTGCAGCCTTCTGACCAAAAAATAAGAGCCCCAATGACTGGTTGCCCAAAAAAGTTATTTTTTTTCCGTTTGGGTAGAGAAGCACTGCTGGAAGTTTTTGGTGAGAGAAATCTAGATGTAATTTTTAAAATAAATGCCTGTCCTCACTTTGGAGGATGCAGTATGAGACCAGAAGGGCCCAGAATTTGGATCCAGACATGGGTCTTTATGGCAGTGTCTTCAGCTTTGAGTTCCCTACTTGTGCTTTGACTGGCTGGATGAACCGTGCTATGCTTGAGCAGCCTGGTGATCTCTGATTTTATCCCTGCATCCATCAGCAATGGGCAGCCTCACAATGAAGCATCTTTGGACCTGATGCTCACAGGCATCAAAGCCCCTTGATAACCACCCAGCAGGGCAAAGGGGCCCAGTAGTAGATGCTAGTGATTGAGCCCCCAGACCAAGCAGAAGGAGATCTGAGTATGAAGCAAAATATTGTCCAGAAGTCATGGGCCTGTAGTCAGCTCTGCCAGTGTCCTTCAGACAACATTGATGCTGGATTTTTGCTGTCAAGTGGCTTGAAAGCAGATGAGCGGCATAAGCGGGAGGTATCAGGACAGGGGCTTATCCTCCGGTCATCAGGCGATGCAAATGGCCCTGTGCAAAGGGCAGGGTTTGTGCTGATACTGGGTGCAGGTGCCAGGACCAGGGAGGCTGCACTGAGATCATGAAAGGTCTCAGAGACTGGGCTTGATGTCTGCTCTGCAAAGAGAGCGAGCCCCATTGGGCAACCACAGAGACACAAGCAATGGGGCAGCTCCACTGTTTGCTTTGCCGGTCTGAGCTTCTCCCCAGGGACTGATTATAACCCGGGTGCTAGAGGAAGCAGGTTTGCTGCTTAAATTCTGCCTTCCTGGGGCAGGGGGAATGCTCTGTGATGCAGGGTGATGTCCAGAGGCTGTGGCTTGTCCATGTGTCCAGCTCACAGCTCATGAAGAGCAGAGTCCATCCCCTGGGCCAGCCTGGTGCAGTCGTCTATGAAGACCATTGAGATGGACCATCAGTCAAAACCCGGAAGTGAGCCCTCAGGTGTGTATATGGGGATGTGATGGGAGAGGAGCTGCAACACAACTGGACCTTGATTCAGCAAGACGTGGCCGCCACAAGCAGTAGCAGCTGTCAAAACAGAGAGAGAGCAGGAAGATGCTGAAGTTGCTGCATGGCTTAGCATGGGGAGATCTGAGTGTGGATGTCTGCTGGTGTTATGAACAGGATCAAGCAGCCCAGGAGGCTCGCAGGGGTGGGCTGCAATTAGTTTCTGTACCGATGCTGTGGCATGCATAGAAAATCCGGTTTAGTTCAATAAACGTCCCCGGAGATGCTACTCTACTGTTCTGTAACACATTGGGCGTGAGGCTGGCTAACGGGGTGGTGTTTACAGCAGTTCCAACCCCAGCCAGACACACAAATGCTTTTCTAACTGCAGGGACGTGCGCCCCTCACAGCGCTGTCATTGCCCTGGCTAATTGCATTTAAAATGGTGCACAAAAGCAGGTCTGCACCGCACCAGGAGGCAACTGCGTCCTTGCGGCAGCTATGGCCAGAGCGTGGCAATGCACCCACAAGGTCGTGGTTTACCGAGCCCCAGACTCACAACAGCCTTGTGGTTTCTTTAGCTTTTCTGCTGGTGCGTTGGGTCCAGAGTTAACAGGGCTGGATCTGAACTGCTCTGACCCAAGTCGCAGGGCCAGGCTGCCCCTCATCCTGCTGCAGCAAAGGGAATGGGCCAAATCCCCAGTGGGAGGAACTCAGGGGGCCAGATCCTGACCTGTCATCAATGGGTAGCTCTTGATTAAGGCAGCGGGCACCAGCGGAGGACCTGCTTCAGTGTCTAGGGCAGCAGAGGCACATGGATTAGCTCTGTGCCCTCCCTAAGTGCCACTCCGATCCTTCCCCTGCCTGATCTGTTGCTCTGTTTTCTACTTCCTTCCCTATCTTCTACTCCACTTTCTGCTCCTTGCCTGATTTGCCTCTCTGCCTTATGCTTCCTGCCCTGTTTCCTACTGGGATCCCTGCTCCCACCCTGACCTGCTCCATGCCGCACACAGAGGCTCCCTGGTCTGGGTGAAGGCTGGGAAATGAAAGGCCTCTTCAACTCCTCCAGGCAGGGTCACGGGAAACAACCTGCTCTGAAAACCGGCTTCCTGCATTGGTCTTCACTTGGGGGGGGTGTCTCCTGGGGGGTTGACTAGAGATGTGTCTGAGATGGCTTGAATAGGATGGATCCAGCCTCAGGCTGGGGCTGGACCAGATGTGACCTCTGGAGCTCCCTTCTGCCTCAGCATCTCTAGGAGTCAGTGATGGATGCGGATGGCAGAAACCACCACAACTGACACCGCCAGACTTCTCCTGCTGCTTGGCCCCTCCATGCCGCGCACTAGCTTCCAAACCAGCGCAGCTGCAGGACTGGGGTCCTTACGTGTGGGAGCACAGATGCCCCAATGCCCACAAGGGCACAGCTACACGTGTGGGGCCTGACTCTCCTTCCACCCCATCCAGAGACCTTCATCCTGAGCACGGTGAAGCCTCACTGACAGGGCAGCCTGGTATCCAGTGACCATCACTGAGCTCAAGCCCTGCCATGTGCAAGCAGCTTTCAACTCCAGCACCCCTATTGTCAGCTCAAAGGGTATTTTGTTACTGTCAGATCTGCAAAGCAAACAGTGGAGCTACCCCGATGCTTGCATCTCTGCAGTTGCCCGATGGGGCTCACTCTCTGTGCAGAGCAGACATCAAGCCCAGCCTCCATGACCTTTCAGCAGCTCAGTGCAGCCTCCCTGGCCCTGACACCTGCATGTGGTCACAATACCAACCCTGCCCTTTGCAAGAGCTGTGCACATCAGGTCCAGAGATGCTTCATAACACGACTGCCTATTGCTGACAGTGGCAGGGATGAGACCATAGATCACCAAGCTGCTCAAGCACAAAACACACCTGAGCTTGGACTGGGTGCAGGTCTGGGGGAATGGAGGTCATCCTTTCCAGGGCTACAAACCCTGCCTGGGAAGCTGGTTAAATCCTCAGGTGGGTCGTTCTAGTAGCTCAGAGCACAGCACAGGGCACCCAGCCAGTGAGACCACAATTAGGGAGCTCAAAGCTGAAGCCACTGCCATAAAGACCCACCTCTGGATCATAATTCTGGGTCCTTCAGCCTTATAATGTGCTGCACCCTCTGAAACAGTGAGGCCTTTCTTTTAAATATTGCACCTAGATTTCTCTTACCAAAAATCTTCCATCAGTGCTTTTCCACCCACAAGGAAAAACTGGCATTTTTGGGAAACAGAGTGTTTGGAGTTTTATTTTTTAGTCAGAAGGCTGCAAAGACCAGGCTTGTGCACACAGCCAAGGACAGGGGGGACTGTACTATGAACTAACTAAATTTTGCTAGTGCAGGTAATGATGGTAGGGAAAAGTCTGAGGGATTCATAGACTGGCACCTGGCATGTGCTAAAACCAAAACACCGCATCCTTTCAGCTCATGTGAGAGCGCAGCACAGATACTCCAGCACAGGTTCCCGTCCAATTGTGGGCTGGACACAGGCCCCAGCTCCCTGGGGATTGTCTCTTGTTCCCTGATTGCCGAACAGCTCAAGAGTCCACCTGAGGTCCCTCCACAGGGGATGTTTGCAGCCACCACAAATTTCAAGGAGAAGAAAAATGAAATTTAGGTTTGTGTTGAAATGTCCCAAGACTTGGGGGGGGGCCGGGAGGGGGAGGAAATGTTTGACCCAGTTCTACTGGGAAGTTTCATAGTTTCATAGTTGGTCGGGTCAGAAGGGACCTGAGGAGATCATCTAGTCCGACCCCCTGCCATGGCAGGAAAGGGAAACAGGCTTTCTTGTTTTTTCAGTTCCCAGTTGGTTTGAATGAATCAGTCATTGCATTGGACTAGAGCAGTGGTGCTTTACCTTTTGGTCCTGCAGTCGAGATGAAGGGTGCAGGGCTGGTCTGTGACCCGGATCGGCCCTGTGCTGTCTTGCCATGATTGAACCCCACACTGTGTCCCCTTACTTATGCACCTGGATTGGAACCTGTGTACCCTGGTCAGACCTGTGCCACCTTTACCCGTTCCAGCTTATCAAATCTGGACCCTGTGCTGCCTCTGTCAGGCTCTGCGCACCCAAAATAGAGTCCAGGGCTGCATTTTCCAGCCCATGGGGCTCCCCATGGGTTTGGAAATTTGACCGCAGGGGAGTAGCAAGTGCTGCCGTGACTCTGTCTCTGCCGAACTTCCAGACCTGTGGGGATTCCCATGGGCCAGATGAGGTGGCTCTGCAGACCAGGGTTTGAGCACCCCTGAACTAGCTGAGTAAACTGAAATGAAGAGACTATTCCCCTACCAGTTCTGTAGTTTTATTTTCTTTAAAACTTGACTTAAAATATGTACTCATTTTTAAATGAAATGACCTAATTAGAATATAGTTAATTGAAACCTTGATGGTAGGTGTTCATCATAATCTCAGATTGAATTTACATTGTCTATATTTAGAAAGAAAAATACATTCAGTTTAAGGTTTAAATCCCATTTTTATCCACTCAAAGAGAAACCTGAAAAATAGTGAGGGGGAGAAGCTTAGAGGTGTGGTGCAGCTCAAACTTGTCTTTGCAGTGAGAGACCAGCTAAGAACCATGGCAGTCATGAGCAGGGAGACTTTCCTCCTGTTCTGCTGCTTGATGCAACTGTACCACATTGCCAAGAATAGAGAGAAAAGCATGAGGACATTTGGAGAAGAACAAAAGTAATCATCATGAGACCAGACAGATTTTTAGAAGAGATAGGAGTCGCAGATAAACTGTGCAAAGACCAAATGGATGCACTGTTTAAGTTGTTTTTGTTTTTATTACATCCCTAACACTGTGGTAGGCACTTTCAATCCATATAGGAGTACACAGTCCTTGCACCAGAGAGCTTTAAATTGAAGGCAAGTAGCAGCAGAGAGAGAGAAAAATGGAATAAAGTGTGAAAATATAGGGGTGTGCTTGCACAGGTGTGGGTGTGCGCTCAAAGAGAGAGAGAGAGAGAGATGTACCCTCCTCTTTGATTCACCCAACATGTAAAACCATCTGCCTGCATTCCTAATTGGGCAGTGGTGAGGGAGTTAATTGAATTCACTGTCCCTTCTGAACACTTCATTCCAAGGATGTTACGGACCCTCTCTTTTTAATAATCTCGATGTTCCACCAGTCAAGCTATCCTTTGTTCTGCAGTTCGGCTGTCTGCTAGCTGCTTCTGGTAATGTAGCTCCTATTACACAGCCCTGCAGACTGTTTTTAACTCATCCTAGTGAAGTGATGTTTGGTTTTGCTTTAATCTTAAACTGAATAATACAGCTCTAGGCTCCTGATGTGTGAGTAGAGCTTCTGGAGAAAACTGTGTGGTGTTTTATATGTGATGATGCACCACATTATGTGCACCCCACCCTCCTTTTCAGTAGTCTAGAGGTGCCTGTGTGGGTGTAGCTAATATAATTTTAAGGGTTTGTCTCCCAGATACGTGAAAACTATGCAGGGAGAGGAGTTAGTGAAGATGGTACGAAGGGAAGTAATAGGGAGAATATGGAATGACTATAATAGGCCCAGGAGTTTTTATATGGAGGTAACTTAATTTGTAGTGGGCTGCTGAATTCAGGACAAGCTTCTCTGCTCTTGCTGCATCTCATACTCCAAAGGGTGCTGTTTGCCAGTCGCCTGGAGATCACCAGTAGTCCTGTGCAGCTGATCAGAGAAGCAAAACCATTTGATGTAAAAGCCATAGCAGACAGCTGGAGCACCACAGTGGTTCTGTGCACTGATTACTGTGGCGCTGCATACCTCCAGGTATCCTGCAAACCCTTGTCTTTGCTGGAGAGCCAGGAGCCAAGCCCTGCAGTGCTTCCAGGTTCTATTGCAGTAGGAACAGCTTGTGACCAGGAGGTGTTTTTTCTTTTGGGGAATCTTTCATAACAGAGAGGAGGAGGCCCCTTTTCTGGGAACTGTAAAATCAGTCCTTTGAAAGTATGAAAGCAAATATCCTGGAGGTAACCCAAGCTGGGTGATTGGAGGTCCTGTATGTCAGTTAAGAACCTGCGTGAGAGGTCAGACCTCACTGTCTGCTCCTCCCAGCAGATGTCTGGAAAGTTTAGGTCACCCATGACGACCACATCCTTGGACCTAACTATCTCCATGAGCTGACGTAAGAATTCCTGGTCTCGATCTTCTCCTTGGTTGGGTGGCCTGTAGTAGACCCCCACCGTTAAGTCCCTTTCTCCCCGATCCCCTTGTACTCTAACCTAGAGCACTTCCGTTTGCTCCTCCTCTGACCCAGTGATACACATTGTGGATGTGTGTTGGTCCTTGACACAGAGCGCCACACCCTCACCCTTCCTACCTGTCCTATCTTTCCTGTAGAGCCTGTAGCCCTTGATATTCACTGCCCAGTCATGTGCTGGGTCCCACCACGTTTCGTTGAGCCCCACTATGTCTGGGTTGGTGCTGGCTAGCAGGAGGACTAGTTCCTCCTGCTTCTTCCCCATGCTGCGGGGAAGAAGAGGCATTTGAGGCCTCCTGAGGATGAATGGGCCGCCCCCCTAATCCCAGCGGTACCCAGGCCCATGTCACTTATCTGATTACCTGTTTCTCTTGTCATCGGTTTAGGCTGGGCTGCTCCTGCAGGTGATGTTTGGCTTGCTTGTCTGAGGCTTCCTCCGCCCACGTCATCCCCTTCCCCCAATAAGCCTAGTTTAAAGGCCATCGGAGGAGATCCTGGTTGACTACATCATTATAGTCTTTGCTACAATGATGGAAAATTATGTCCCCCACACAGCCACACTATCTTTGGGGTCTTTTGACCTGTCTAGTCTGAACGCCCACAAGGAAAGAGCGTGCCACCCCCCATGGAGACTTCTTGGCAGCTGATGTGGCTCACGCTGATCAGCAGAGAACTGGCTGCCATCCCTGCATGAAAGAGCCCATGGATGTGGCTGTTTATGGCGTTACGTTCTTCTCTCATGCTGCCTGTGGCTTTCTGGGCTTGCAGTGAGTCCAAATGCCAGGTCCGCATATACGAGTCTGTCCCAACGGAAACATGTCATAGCACTGGAAAAGGAACCAGGCACTTTTCAAGGGGGCTGGGATTCCCTGAGCACCAATGAAAGTCCCTGCCAGCCCATTATGCTCCTGTTTTTCCTGTCAAGGGTTAGTGAAATCAATGGGCAGCCCATGCATTGACTGCAAGGAACCTGGGTCCAGAGCACCATGCAGTGCAGGCTCTTGAAGCCAGGACACGTGAACATTTCCTGTGGGTTAAAAGGAGGTGGGGGCTTTCCTATATAGCAGTTTATTCTGTGGTAACCCCCCTCCCACATGCACCCACCATGTGCCCACTCTCATGCAGTGGCAGCTGCCTGCGTGTCCTTAACCATCCGTGAACCAGGACTAAGATAAACCAGTCTGGCTTTCACATTACTCTGGATAATCTCAGGCATCAGGGCATTTTCCCTGGTCCAGTGAATCCCTCCCAGCCTCTACATCCATGCCTTGAAGTCCTCTGCAAATACTGTATTTCCTAGCATGCAACAAAGACCTTTCCCACCCCCTCTACCAGCCAAGAATTGGGTGGCGGGTATAAAGTGGGGGTGTCTATTATTTTCCCCCAATATCAAAGCACCCGGCCTTGATCCCTGCTGCATGGTAGTTGTGCTGTTCCTCTTCAGGCAGCTGAGGGAGTTCACGGCCCCTTGCTCTTCACTGCACAGGGGTTAACAAGCATCTCTCCCTTTCCATGGTCACTGCACTACTGACCTAGCCTTGAAGGGCAGTTTTGCTGTGTGCTAAGGCATCTGGTCTCTGCTCCTATTTCACATTGCTTTAGACCAGTTCAAGATCAGAGGTCCACCCTTGGAGATGAGGCTTCCTCTGCAGCTTCGATCTTAGTGAAGCAGGAACTAACTCTTCATAGGCGTAACACATCGGTGAGGTCATTTGTGCCAATTAAACACTTTCCCAGGTAGGGATCCAATGCATAATTACCAGGCAAGCACTTATAGGTGTGTGACCCCTCGGGCCATGGTAACGTCACACGACTAATTGCATTACATACATAACAGTAGTGAAGCACCAAAACAATTGAGTCAGGAGTCAGGGGAGATTTGCACCTTATAAACTAACTACATCAGGCCTCAGCTTTCGTAAGCAGCAGGCTGACTTCAGTCAGGGGTCGTGGAAGGACTGCAGCACACCAAGCTTATAAATAGAGAGAAATGATCAGACTACAAAGGGCAAATCACCTTGGGGAGGAGGTGACACTGGGGGAAGAGAAATGCTTAAATGAAATCAAATCATGCAGTGAATAAGAACCCAAGAATAAAAACAGAGTCCCTGGTGGTTCATCTGCATTTCCACCCTTTACTTCCTCCTCCGTTCATTGCTGCCAGCATCAGCTTCCGGGGATTTAGGCATCTTGTCCTCCCCAGGGGGAGGTCTCCTCGGGGCCAGTCTGAGCCCCCCTGTGCAGGCTACAGCACTACCCACACTGCTGCCTCCTCACCCCATCACAGCAAGGCGTGTGGGGGTACACATGAAGCTCCACCCGCACATGAGCATTTGCAGCAAGACATGTGGCTGGCAGCAAGTGGAGCTCCCTTCCCAAATGGCATCTCTAGGAGTCTGTGATGGATGCGGGCTGCAGCCAGCCCCACTGCCAACACCCCCAGATCTCCCCCCACACTTGGCCCCTCCATGCCAAATACCAGCTCCAGAACCAGTGCAGCTGCAGGACTTGGCTCCATGCAGATGGGAACATGGATGCCATGACCCCCGTGTGGGCACCCGTGTGTCTACCTGTGGGGCCTGACCCTCCTTCCAGGGACCCTCGTCCCAGGGACCTTTGTCCTGATCACTGTGAGGCCTCACTACCCGGGCAGCCTGGCATAAAGTGACCTTCACTGAGCTCAAGATCTGTCACGTGCATGGGTCTCTGCTCTGGGCTCTGGCCCCTCCATTGTCAGCTCACGTGGTGTTTTGTTGCTCTCAGATCTGCAAAGCAAACAGCGGAGCAGCCCTGTTGGCCTGCAGTTGCCTGAAGGGGCTCTCTGTTTGGGCAAGACAAGAAGTCCAGCCACCTTTCCGCAGCTCAGTGCAGCCTCCCTGGCCCTGACACTTGCATCCGATCCGAGCAGAAACCCTGCCCTTTGCAGAAGGCCATGCACATCACTTCAACACTACTGCTGCCTTGGGGATTGGCCTCTCTGTCCTGATACCTCCCACTCCTGCAGCTCATCCACTTTGAGGACACATTCAGCAAGAATTCAAAATCAATGTTGTGTGAGGGACACTGACAGGACTGACCACAGGCCCCATGGTTGCTGCGCATTCAGATCTCCCTTTGCCTGGTCTAGGAGTTCAAGCACTGCGCCTACTTCTGAGCCCCATTGCCCTGCTGGGTGGGTGTCAAGGAGCTTTGATGCCTTTGAGAATCTGGTCCAGAAATGCTTCTTTAGGAGGCTGCCTATTGCTGATAGAGGCAGGGCTGAAACCATAGATCACCAGGCTGCTGAAGCACAAGCCAGACCTGAGCGTGAGCTGGGTGCCATTCTGGTGTATGGAGGTCATCCAGGGCTACAAACCCTGCCTGAGAAGCTAGTTAAATCCTCAGGTGGGTCGTTCGAGATACTCGGAGCATAGCACAGGTAGCCTGGACCCTCAGACCACAACTAGCTGAGAGTTCAAAGCTGAAGCTACTACCATAAAGACCCACCTCTGGATCATAATTCTGGGCCCTTTTGGACTTATGATGTACTGCATCCCCCAAAATGGAGAAGAGTGTTTATTCTAAATATTGCATCTAGATTCTCTTACCAAAAGTCTTCCATGAACACTTCTTCACCCATAAGGAAAAGCTGGCATTTTTGGGGGTTTTATTTTTTGGTCAGAAGGCTACAGAGACAAGGCTGGTGCACACAGCCAAGGGCAGGGGTGGACAGTAGTACAGAGTAGATGCATCTTGTTAGTGCAGATAACGATAGCAGGGAAAAGGCCGTGGGATGAGTGCACTCAGAGCCTGGTAGCTGGCATGTGAGAAACCCACAGCGCAGCATCCTCCCAGCTCATGTGGGAGTGCAGCACAGATACTCCAGCACAGGTTCCTGTCCAATTGTGGGCTGGACACAGGCCCAGCTCCCTGGGGATTGTCTCTTGTTCCCTGATTGCCGAACAGCTCAAGAGTCCACGTGATGTCCCTCCACAGGGGACATTTACAGCTGGGAATTTAAAGGGGAAAAAAAAGTGAAATTGAGGTTTGTCTTCAAATGTCCCATGATGGGGGGAAATGTTCCACCTAATTGCTACAATGATAGAAAATTATGTCCCCCGCTCTGAGCCAGGCTCATCTTTGGGGTCTTCTGACCTGTCCAGTCTGTGTTTCCCCCCATGGAGCCTTCTTAACAGCTGGCATGGCTCACACCGATCAGCGGAGAACTGAACACCATCCCCGCATGAAGGAGCCCAAAATGCGGCTGTTCATGGTGTCATTTTCTTCCCTCTTGCTGCCTGCTGCTTTCTGGGCTTGCGGCATGTCGGTGGCTTAAGCTCTAAGTCTGCGTATATGAGTCCGTCCTGCTGGGAACATTTCAAAGCATTGGAAAAGGAACAAGGCACCTCTGCAAGGAGGTTGGGAAATCCCTGAGCCCCAGTGAAAGAAAGTCTACTCCTGTCTTTTATGCTCCTGCTTTCCCTATCAAGGCTTAGTAAAACCAGTGGGCTGCCCCAACATCAACTGGAATGAGGTGGGGGCTGACCCAGAGCACCATGTGTGGTAGGATACCATCTCTGTCTCCCCCCAAACTCTGCTGTCTCACAATTTGGTTACCAGGGTCACAGCAGAGGGCAGACACCTCTGCCCCATCAGCTTCAGGTAACCCTGAGTTGTAACCTGAGTCAGGATACAGTCCTGACGGAGGGGGGAAACCTGCTCCCTCTGCCTACATGACTGACCTTACTTCTCTTAGCTGGGTTGGGGCTTAAACTCCCTATTGTTCTAAGCAATGTCTGCATGACGGGGGGGGGGCTAGAGCCCCTGCCAGTCTACCTGGCAACCAGTGATGGATTTCAAATTGGTTTGCTGGCAGCCAACAGTTGCTGGCCTTCATTGGATCAGGTAAATGAGGTCATAGGGGCTATATAAGTGAAGGACTGCCCAGGAGGAGGGGCAGTAGCCATGATGAAAACTCTCAGAGAAGCTGGACTATATGTAACTTGCTCTCTCTCTTGAAACTCATGATCAATGAACTGCCTGCCTCCAGAGGGAATCTCCACCTGCCTCTGGATGATACTTGTGAGTAAGCTACTTGAGATCTAACTAGATATATAGCTTGCAGTAACACAGATGCGTAATCAAAGGCTGCCATGCCACTATGTGCTCCAAGGTATTTCTCTGATATTGCTCTACCCTGTACCCTGTTCCAAACCTACTCCTTGTAGCCAATAACATTCTCCTTTGTACCTGGCATAGCATACTTATTGGGAGAAGGTCTAGATTATGCCTTGGGGTCCCCTTGGTTCGGCTGACTAAGGGAGACCACCATTTGTGCTTCAGGCTGAGGGAAGCACCCCACGTTTTTGCAGTGGGTCAAGTACCCTCAAGGACTACTAGGCCCGTGTTTCCCAGGGGGCATAGGTCCAAGATCAGCCCAGCCTCTGGGTGGAGGCAGCGTTACCCCCAGGCTTGCGAGTATGCTCCAGGAAAGGGGTTGGCCAGATGAGAGGCGCTCCCAGGGAGGCACTCAGACCCTGGAAGGTGTTCGGGCGCAGTGAGCGGGTGGCTCAATGCAGAAGCACCCCCTACTGGCCCGCCACCCCATGTAGTGCAGGCTCCTGGAGTCAAAACACATGAACATTTCCTGTGGGTTAAAACAAGATGGGGGCTTTACTACACATCAGCTTGTCCATGGTAACCCCGCACTCCCCTCCACCCCATGTGTCCACTCTCAGGCAGTGGTAAGTAGAAGCTGCCTGGGTATCCTTATTCCTCAGGTAAACCCTTACGGTTTACCCTAAGGTAAACCAGTCTGACTTCCATGTACCCTGGGATATGCACAGGCACACGGGCACTTCCCCTGGTCCAGTGAAGATCTGCCAGCCTCTACCACCCACTAAGCAGTTGACACATCCACATCTTCAAGTGGTCTGCAAACACTGCATTTTCTAGCATGTAACACACACTTTTTCCCTGAAGCCAGCCCAGAACTGTGGTGCGGGTAATAAGTGGTGAAGCTGATTCTTTTCCCCAAGATAGAAGTGCCCGGCCTTGATCCCTGCTGCCCAGTAGCTCTGCTATTCCTCTTCAGGCAGGTGAGGGAGGTCACGGCCCCTTGCTCTTCACTGCACAGGGGTTAACAACCATCTCTCCCTTTCCATGGTCACTGTGCTAGTGACCTAGCATCTGAGGGCAGTTTTGCTCTGTGCTAGGGCATCTGGTCTCTGCTCCTGTTTCACACCTCTTTAGATCTGTTCAGGATTAGAGGTCCACCCACAGAGACCAGGCTTCCTTTGCTGGTTGGGGGTTAGTGAAATAGGAAGGGGAAGCTCTGTCTCTGGTCTCTGCAGCCACAACTCTGGGGAAAACATTACTTCAAGATGCCTATTAAACACAAGGTGCCTGTTATATTCAGGAGTGTGTTATATGTGAGAAAATCCAGTCCCCTCACTTATTTAAAGGATAATCATGGATCAGGGTCCATCCAAGACCAAAAGAGAGTCTTAAGTTAGTGTTTGATATTCCTAACACCCAAAGGAAAGAGGTCTTGTTGGCTTTGCTTCTGCACACAGGGATAAAGCAATTAAAATGACTATACCAGGGACCTGCAGCCTGCAAGTGGCCAGGCCAAGATAATACCTGGTCTTAAACTGCACTTCCCAGAATAAGTCAATCCATGCGAGTGAGTGAAGTGCTATGAAGATGGACCTACAGACAGGCCCACCAAGGTGGACAGCAAGGCTTCATAATAGGCTGTACCTGATTCTGCTGGGAGATGCGAGGTACTGGCTTCCTGGACCAGGATCCTGAAATGGAGACAGTGGTCATAGCTCCTCTTCCACTGCCGTGCACCCACGTACACAGGGCTGAGTACATGGACACGTCCCCGATGCAAAGCCTTGTGCCCTGCATGACTCACGCACCCTGGGCTCAGGCTGTCTGTGGCGGGGGCCTGTCTACATCGCTCCCTGGGGGCAGAGCTCAGAGCCAAACTCCAGGCACAGGAGAAGCCTTGGGGCCTGTGACGGCTGCAGCCTGGTCGTCCCGCACAGGTGAGCCCACTGGGGATGCCCAGGGAGTGTCTGGGGGCCATGCACTGTTTCTTACCCCATCTGGGAGGGCAGCAGATCCAGATGAGACTCAGGGGCACCGTGAACAGCAGCAGGGCACTGCCCACTGCCACGACAGAGAACATGACGCAGGATGTGGAGGGAGCTACAAGGGAAAGACAAAAGCCTCATGCCAATGGTCTTGCCCTGCTCCACACTGCATGAGCAGGGTCCCGTGGTCCCAGGATTAGAGAGAGCTGCTCTGTGTCCCCAGTGCTACCCCTCGCCATGCCTCACTTCCTAACCTGCAAAGCACTGCCAGCATTACCAGTCCTTGTAAATCCCTCAGAGACTTCTGGATGGAAGCTGCTAACTAAGATCTGGGGATTTGTTGTATCTAGTCCTCACAGTCCATCTGTCTCAAGAAGAATGGGGCTGCTCCCTCCTTACTGAGCTGCTTCCCGTTCCTGGGGACAGTGGCGATGCGTAGGAGGTGCATGTGCACCCCCTGAGAGCACCAGTGCACCCCGTGACCGACCACATTTACTGCTTAGATGATGGATGGGGGGGCAGGCAGGAGCACCAGTGCCACCCCTGCAAGCACTGGCCGGAGAGTAGAGCACTGTTGTGCTCCCAGAAGCAGCCGCAGAGATGAGCCATCTCACAATTGGCTGTGGGGGAATCCCCCCCCCAGTCGTTGGATGGCTGCTGAGGGGGCATGTCCCCCCACAACTAAGGTGGCACCAGTCGCCCATGCCTGTGGACAGGATTTTCCTGGCATGCTCTGCCATCTCCAAGACTCTCCCTGAACCATTCCCCTCATCCCACAGCCCCTCCATCCCTTGAATTATCCATGCCCCTGCTCTCATCCATTGAATGGCTCCTAACTCCTCTCTCCCCTGTATATTATCATTAAACTCTTCACAGAGGTGTCTGAGATGGCTTCTGCCTTGTCTTATGCCCCAGGAACTGTTTCTGGCCACCTTCCCCCAAATTCCCTGCACATCTGCCTGCTTGCAAGCATAACATGATTGTCCACCTTCTATCATACGCATTGGAAGCACAACTGATTGCAGGGGCTTCACACATACGTTATATCATAGCCTTAAACATGGAACCACTCACGTGCAGAATACACGGCATGTCTGGTAACACTGCTGCCAGACGAGTTGAATGTGACCTCACAGGTGATGGCTGCCCCACGGGCCCAGCTGGCCCAGGGGATGCTGATGCCATGGATGAGTGTTAAGGACCCATCACTGGCTTCCAGTGTGCGCTGCAGTCTCTGGGCTGGCTCCTCTCCTAGAACGTGCCAGGACACCTGGACGAGGTTGGAGACGCCCCGGATCACACAGGCCAGATGTGCAGGCTCCGTGGCTCCGTTCTCCCCTGCAACAGGGCCCAGGAGCAGCACGGAACTGCTGTTGGTGAAGCTGTCTGGGCAGAAAAGAAAGTGAGAGCTTAAGGGGAGACAGAGCTGAGCTGCAGCCTGGCCACAGCTGTGGGTCCATCATCAAGAGATTAACTGAGATAAAAGTCTATTAGGGGATAAGGAAATGTGCCATCCCCGGCCAAGCTGGGAAAAAGGAACCAGCCCAACACACAGCCATCCTAGCCAGAAGAGAGCCGGGCAGCCTTCTGTGGGCAGCACTAGCAGCTTTGGGAGATCACAATCTTGTCACCCGCCATCATAGCTTGGAGGGAGAAACATTCGCATCCTGGATACACAGACCAGCCCCACAGAGACCCCAGCACTTCCCTGCACCAATTCCTACATTTCCCCTGGGGAAGAAAGACTGCATAGCCCATTCTCTCTCTCGGCCCCCAGCAGCTAATGCTGAACCCATTTTTCCTGGCTAAAAACACAGCTTCTTTTAAGCAATTACTCATATTAACTCTTACAGGTTTTTGTCAGTTATTGTAACTAAAGAAGCAATGGGTCATTACCTCCTACGATCACCGTGGTTCCATTTCCAAAAGTCAAGTAGGTGGGCTGTTCATATGCACAGTAATATATGCCAGACTCCTTCCTTTGGATGCTCCTGATTTCCAGAGTTGTGCTGTGACTCTTGTACTTGCAATCATATTTGTTCACATTTTTAGTATCTCCACACGCCATAATGTGCTTTGGAGCCTCGCCAGCCCTTCTCAGATACCACTGCACATAATGTCTCCCTTGCAAATCCTCGCTGGAGGAGCAGTGGATCTCTGCTGTCCTACCAGCTTCCACAACCAGGAACCGCTGAGGCTGGTGCAGATGTAACTGGACTCCCAACACTGTGGAAACACAACGGGGCAATCGTCAGCTTCCAGCAGGTCTCAGGCTCAGGTGCTCCTCATGTCTCAGGACTAGAAATCATATGCTGTTAATACTTCTGCTTTCCAGGCAGCCTTACAGCAGCATTATAACAACCCCTCTACAGCTACCTCCAACACCATGAAAAGGTATTTGCAATCCAGCCCAGAGCCCAGCACTGAAATCTGTCCTGCTGAGGATGTTACTGTCCCCAGTAACAGAAGTGCGGTGCTGAGAGCCATATGGTGGGTTTACCTAAGGATGAGAGAAGCAGGGACTTGGCGAGGAACATGTTGGCCATGAATATTCTGCCCTTCAAGCCCTAGGGCTGCCGTCTAAGTGCAGAGCTGCAGTGCAAGGGCTCAGGGCTGGTCATTTCCGGGGAGGAGCACCTCCCACAGGGACGTGGCTGCTGGGGAGGGGGGTCTTTAACCCTATTGCCTTGCTGTGCACAGATCTGCATCACATTTCCCTGTATCAGTCTAGTGCATTGATTTGCTATTAGCATTAACAGTCATTACAGCAGCATCTAAAGTGCCACAAAACATCTCCCCTCACTGGCCTGCTCAGAAGAGCCTGAGTATAGTCTAGAGAAGAAGAGACTGAGAGGAGACTTAAAAGCAGTCTTCAACTACCTGAAGCAGGGTTCGAAAGAGGATGGAGCTGGACTGCTTTCGGTGGTGGCAGATAACAGAAGAAGGAGCAAAGGTCTCAAGTTGAAGCAAGGGACATTTAGGTTAGATATGGGGGCATTTTCTCACTAGGAGGGTAGTAAAACACTGGAACAGGTTATCCAGAGAGGTGGTGGAAGCTCCATTTCAGGGGTTTTCAAAACCTGGATACACAAAGCCTTGGCTGGGATGACATAGCTGGGGCTGGTCCTGCTTTGAGGTGGGGGGGATTGGACTAGATGTGACGTCCTGCGGTCCCTTCAGACCATCATTTTCTATGATTGTCTGATTCTAAGTGTGTTAGTAGCTCAAGCCCTATTGACTCTAAAAGGTGCCCATGCTCTTCAGTCACTTAGGTGAGTGTGAGGCTGATCCTGCTGCTCTGTCTTCCAGCCCTTCAAGCTCCTGATTTCTTATAGGTACAACCCCTAACCCGAGATGAGTATTTGTAGCCTCTTTGGGGAGATACATTGGTGGCATCTGACATCATCGGAGTAAAAGCTCTGACCTGTTGGAGAAACCAGGCAACAAGAGCAACACCCTCTGTGGCTTGGGGGGTAGGTTGCAGCTGTGTTGGTCTAAGGACACAGACAGACAAGGTTCTTTGGGTGAATCTGATATCTTTTATTAGACCAACTCTAAGACACAGGGGAGACACGGACAGCAAAGTCCCACCGCTCATGCAGGTTTCTAACCTGTGTACAGGACCTCCACCTGACACAGGAGGTACACAGTCCCACTAGGGGGAATGCCATACTGGATCTGGTATTGGCAACGGGGGACCTACAGATCGGTAGCCATCTGGGGGACAGTGATCACCAAATAATAGAATTCACCATAAGACGTCGAGTGGGTAAGGTAACTAGTAGGGTGAAAGTGCTAGACTTTAGGAAAGCTGATCTCAATGAACTCAGGCGATTAGTCAAGGACGCACTGCAGAGTAGGAGTTTTGAAGTGATGGGAGCCCAAGAAGGGTGGCTGTGCCTTAAGGAAATGATCCTTCAGGCACAAAGCAAGACGATCCCCGAGCGAGGCAAAAGGGGGAAAGGGGCCAGGAGGCTTCCCTGGCTGACCAGAGAAATCCAGGGCAGCCTAAGGGACAAAAGGGGAGCACATAAAAAGTGGAAACAGGGAGAGATCACCAAAGACAAATATACCTCCTCTGCTCGTGCTTGTAGGGAGGAAGTTAGATGGGCCAAAGCTGCCATGGAGCTGAGGATGGCAACCCAAGTAAAAGACAACAAGAAATTG